>NW_008685654.1:0-18056 GCF_000695815.1 Acanthisitta chloris | reverse complement strand
ACAATGTATTTTTATTATGGAAATTTCAGCTACAGAACACATCCGATTTTTTCATATGTAAAGAACATACAACTTTAAATAGTTTAATGAAACCCTCAGGGAAAAAAAGCAAGAAGGATAACAGAGTAAATAAAACCTCTTTGGAATAAAACTTTGATCCTGAGTTGAAAAATGAACTGTTGCTTCATTAAAAAGAATCACACAGAATCATAGAATCACACAATATGGGTTGGAACAGACCCATAAGGATCACTGAAGTCCAGCTTCTACACAGGACAGCCCCAAGACTTGCTCAACATGCCTCAGAGTGTTGTTCTTGAACTCTGTCAGGCTTGGTGCCATGACCAATTCCCTGGGCAGTCTGTTGCAGTAACCAACCACTCTTTTGGTGAAGAACCTTTTTCCAGTATCTAATCTAAACATCCCCTGACACAACTTCAGTCAGCTCAGCCAGATATATGCATGAATTTGATGCCTAGCAACAGATACTCAGTGCAACCCAATTTCACATGAGAAAAAGAACAGAATAGCACAGTAGTTTTTATATAGTAGCAGTAATTACTGTTAGGCTTGTACCCAATATTTAGACCTAGTAAACAGTCAGTGACATTTGTGTATACTGCTTAGAGGTAGTATGGCATTATTTGAAGTCTGGATACTGTAGCCTTATTAACATGCAAGCAGCTAAACTGCACAAACAAAAAGGCTGCCTGGGAATAAGAAGCACTTGTTTTCTTCAGCATGGTTGGTAAATCCACCAAACCAAAATTATACAGGCAGGTAACACTAAAGTAAGCAAACAAAGTAACGTGTGTAGAAATGCAACTTTTTAGCTCTTCTTGTAAAGCAGCCCAAATCTCAATCAATGAAGAAGAAAAGAAGAAAGCACACTTCAGCTGTGTGCTGTGAAAATTCTCTGCCACGTAGTGCTTTGATACAGTTGTGTCAGATACAGAATCAACTCTGCCAAGATTCTGTTCAGTTAATTTTTCAAAGCTTTGAAATTTGATTTCTGTGTAGATCTGAAAACCTTTAATGGTGTGCATCTAATCTAGAACAGTTTTATACAGGAGTGAAAAAAACCCAACCCGCAAAGTCCCATTCATACCATACACCAGTCTTGGATACCAGATGTCCACCAGCATCTGAGTTGCAGTGGAAAGATGGCAGGCTGAGGCTGAGGTACACAGTGTCAAGGCTCTCCAGCACAACTTTTAGCTCTGTGAGTTTGTTCCTTCTGGGTTATTCAAGATGGCAATAATCACAGTATCTCCCAAGTCTTTCCTAAGGCTCATTCCCCTCAGGCAGCATTGTGCTAGTTTTATTGTAGGTTTTTATGATGCTGTGACTGATGGAGCAAAGCCCGAGTTGCTGAGTTATTAGGCTGTCCTCCACCATTCCCTTTCCAAAGTTTCCAAAGGAATCAGTGTAGAGGAAGTAGAACGACATGTTGTGCCAGTTTACATGGGTAATTTGTCACAAGTTCCACAATTTGATTTTGAAAAGCTAATCATCTGTCCCATTTGCCTCAGGTTACTGCTGTGTTTTTTCACTAAGGCACTTGCTGTTTTCTTTGGCTGCCAGCAAACATAGTATCAGATCTTGAGGTCTCAATAAGTAAAATCTCATGCTGGAGGAATATTAAGTCTAGCTGCTAATGACAAATGTAAAAAACTGGATATACAGAAATACTACTATCCCAGTCTGATCTCTTACAGATGCTGGTGTACATATAACTATGTGACCAGGTGGATGACAATCATATTGTACCTCTGGCCCAAAAACTGTACTGCTATAGCAGCGTTATTCTGTTGTTGCTACTTCACCTAAAAAAGTGCACACTACTATCACATAGCAGCAGCTCAGGAAAGAGTCAGAGAAAACACACTAAACAGTGACCTGACTTTTTAATTGTTCCTGTGCTTTGAAAAACATATGCGTTTCAATGACTGTTTAAGTCCTGTCTTCCTCTCTGCTCTCTCTCTGCATAATGGTATTGCCAAAGTTAATTCCTATGGTGTTTCTAGGTTAAGCAGCACTGGAATGATAAAAAAGGTCACTCCAAATTTGACAGATTACTGGAATTTGAGGATGCCCTAATGCTCATGCAGGTCTGACTGGGATGGACGTAATGTCATCATAGTAGCTCTTATGGTGTAGTGTTTTGAATTTGTGACCGAAACAATGGTTGGTAACACCGCAACATTTTAACTGTTGCCCAACGGTGTTTGCACAGCATCAAGGCATTCATGCTGACCTCCTAGCAAGCAGTTTGGGGATGGGCAAGGGGTTGGGAAGGGACACAGCCAGGACTGCTGACTCAAAGCTAACCAAAGAGATATTCCAAACTTTATGGCATCTTGGCCGTCAAGAAGGGGAGAGGGGTTTCAGGGTAGGTAGATATTGTTTGGAGGCTGGTTGTGCATCAGTCTACTTGTGGTAGATGGTGAGTGATTCCCTTATTACTTGTTTGGGGTTTTTTTTACTTCTTTGTCTTTGCATAGTAGAATGCTTTAATCTAGACACGCAAAATTTCTCTATTTAGCTCCTTCTATTTTATCCTCTGTCCTGCTGAGTGTGAGGAGTGAATGATCAGCTGTGTGATGCTTTGTTACTGGCTGGTGTCAAGTCACCGCACATGAGAAAAAATTGCTTGCTCTGGAATAGGAAGGTCAAACTTTTTTTATGCTTAGAGGGAACACGGGAGGGGAAATGAGCACTCTATCCCCTCCAAACACAAAAGCTAACAATAAGAATTTAGAAATGATTGAGAATTGATTTTTCCTGAAAAGTAACTGTTTCCTCCTTCTATGATCACTAATCATAGACAGTAGTAATTATAGGCAAAGCTGTATTAAACTCCTAGAGTTTTAATAATGCTTTTTTTTTTTTCTGAGAAGAGTAGTATCTGGTTTTGTACTATATTAGGTTGCCTAGAAAGTTAAAAAAAAAATCTTTAGCACTCACTATAAACAGGGCAGCTTGTTCAGGCCTGCATTTTCTACAGCATCCACAAATACAGTAAATTTTAGCATTTCCCACCTCTTTGCCTCCCAGAAATGATCTTCACAGTGGACTTACCACTTCTGATATTTTCCTTTATTTTATAGAGATAAATAACAACCTGGAAGTGCTTTCCTTTGTGAAAAGAATTCACAATATTAATTGCCAAAAATTACTGGCTGCAAGTATTTTTATATGATAAAGCTGTGCTGTGGCTTACTCGGGAAAATGTAGTACCCTTTATGCCCCAAGCAAGAACTGAAGCTTTTAATTAGAAAGAAACTCAAAATAGAATAAATGTTTTAAAAGTAAAATGTCAGGGTCTGCCAAAGAGTTTTTTGCATCCATTTTTTTTTATTAAATCACATTTTCCTCAGAGGAATGTGTTTTGGGACCTAACTGAGCAACTTTAAATTGATCAGAGCTAAGTGTTTTACTCCAAAGTGCCAAGAACTACAGAGCTTTGTAAGGTTTGGGGGAAAATACCACTTAAATCTTAAACATATGATAGTATAGAAAAGTGTGCTTTCTGCCTTTTTTTTTAAGAACATAGAAGCAGGGAAAAAAGCTCAAATAAAGAAGGAAAACATGATTGGAGGAGACTGTTACTAGGTACAGAAAATACTGTGAACTGCCTACTAGGCATACATAAATGAAGATCTATATTTTACAATCTTTTGTTGTCTGTTGTAAAATCAAAATAATTAAAAGGCCTTTTTGCAGATATATGTCAACAATGACATCTTGACATACTCCCATATTACTGAAATTTTAGCTTAATGTTACAGAACAGGAAACCACAAAGCAGAGATCTTAAATGAGGTATTCAACTTTCTATACAAGGTAAGAAGTTCTGCAATAGTGTTTGCAGAGAAAGCAAAGCTGGTGTGCAGCCCTAGATTTCAGATACAAAATTAACTCTTCTATTAAAAAACATTGGGAAAAATATTTCTTATAAAGAATTCAGCAGTTACATAATTAACTTGGATTTTTTTTTTTTTTTTTTTTGCTTCGGCTAGCAGCACTGTACTGAAATTATGATATGTGGGAAGTTAAATTCTCTAGATGACAGTACTTCAGAGATGTATTTCTGCCTATTCAGAAAACTAGAGAAAATTTATCAATGGTCATGAAGTTTTCTGTACTTTAGATACGCCCACAGTTAAATGATCAATCTCATTTAAAAGCACAAGTGAAAAAAATCATTCTGAAATAAAATATTGCAGACTTAGTTAAAAATATTAAAGCCAAATAACCAGCAAATATGACCAATGAATAAATACAGTAAAAAACCCAGAAAACTGTCAAAGTAAACAATATGAATTGAAGGAACAGTCTGCTTTCTTATAATCAGAATTTAACAGATTTTTTTTCCCCAGGGCCAATTGGCAACCATTTTATTTCCATCTTGTCTGTAACTCTAAGTGGTTCCATTTATCAATGGAGACTCTAGATTCAGCATGTTGTTTCTTAGCACATATTTTGGGGGCACCTAAATTCAACTGTCAGGGAGGTCCCAGGGTGCCACATGCTGCATAAAACTAAAAATAACAACAGTTCTCCTCTCAGTGTTTACAAAGTGCTTTGAGAGTCTAAGAGACATTAAGATAAGTCAAAGCCAAAGGTTTTTGCTTGCAGGTAAAGATTCTAAAACCCATGTGAACAGAGGAAGAGGGCTTTTGTTGCCAGTGAAATGTTTATTGCAGAGCAAGAGACACACAGTTTTCTGAGGAATCTGGTCCACCATTAAGACATGTTGCTAGTGTAAGCTTAAGTATGTATGGAGCATGCTGGAGGAGCTAGAACACAGGGCTGAATGCAGTTGTTAAAACTGAAGCCAGAAACCATTTTTATGTGCTTTTACTGCCATCTTTTATTAGACAAGACTACTTTTTTTTTTTCCTTTGTTTACAAGCAGTTTGCCATGAGCAGAATGGAAGATGCATCATCCATATGATACTGTACGAGTCAAGTCCTTAGCTCATATTAATGGGCTGCTTTTTCCTCATGGAGGGTCTGGCATCACCTCTTAAAGGATAAAGTATTTTCTTATAGATTAAAGTGAATGTGTTCAGCAAAACTTTTATATCAATCATTATTGCAGAATAGGAGCTGAAACTGGTGAGGTATATGGTGAGACACTTATTCAGAGTTCCATCAGAAATATTTAGACTTTTCTTGTTATCTAACAAGGTACTACATGAAATCTTTGCAATAAATAAATATATAAACTACAATATCAAACACCCTTCTTGAAGTCTGGATATCACATGTTCATATTCAATTAGCAATGTTTGAAAGAAGGTGGCAAATTATTAAGAAACAACCAGAAGTAGACTGATCACTCTTAGCCAGGTTTCAATGGCTGTGCTTAGTCCTTCTTAAATGAGCTGTGAAAAATAGTTCTTTCTTTCAAGGAGCATGGATTTTTGTAAATTGTAGGAGCTATTAAACTGCTATTCAGAGTAAACATGGTCAGTGCCCTGAAAGATCTGTTTCAGTCATACATATGCTGAGATATACATGCATGTATACACTGATTCAAGTTCCTGTATTCTGGTATTTGAAAAAATGTTTATATCACCTGACCTGCTTTTGAATCAAGTTGATGGATTTATAGGTACAATTTGAACCCAAGGACCTCTCTGTTTTCAGCACTATTAATCAAGCCATACTGGAGTGTAGTAACTGGATGTGACTTTGCTTTATACACTGCTTCAGATTTGCTGCATCAGACAGAAGAAAATGCAGTGCAAAGTAATTGCCCTGGAACCACACAGAAATCCTCTGTGCAGCACAGAGTGATTCCCCCAGTGCATTCAGATAGCAATAACAGGCTGGGATGTTCCTTGAAGAGAGTGACTGGGTGTATTTGATCCATGGGTTTTGGTGTAGCCCTCATGCTTTCTGCAGGAGAGAATCCAAGGGAGAGAAGGTGTTGCTAGCATTGGAGGCGTTGGGAACAGGAGAATCCTGCAGAATGATCCAGAAGTAGCTTGGTCAAGTGGCAGATCTTCCCAGGTGGGAAGAGATATCTCTGGGGATGCAGAGAGCAGCAGAGATGCCTGTTGTGTAGCTGTTTCTAACAAGCCCTTCTTAGACAAGTCCTTCTAGATTGCTGTTATGAAATATTTGTCTAATTCCTTAAGCAGCCTTTTGAAGGTGGCAGCTGAACATGGAGGCATTTATACCACAGGGCTCTGCTTGAAAGTAGTCCCTGCAAAGAAGAGGCTATGCTTACCCCACTGAAGCTGCTCAGGGTTTCTGCTTCACCAGGCACTGGGATGTCCGTGAGAAAATCCTGCAGGACACTGGCGTTTTCTGACCGTGGGGAGGTGACAGTATTTTGTATCTTTTGTTCAGCCTAACATGAAGTGAGTCTTTATCATCCTGCTCACTGCAGAGAACTATTTTTCCTCCTTTCCTGAATGGAAGAAATCACTGCAGATGGTTAGTGACAGGTAGTACCTCTGATATCATCCCTTTGCTTCTGCCTCAGAGTCCCATAAGGCAACCCCTGTCAGAAACCCCAGAGAGGCCGGGAGGTTTTAGAATTCTGCCATATTCCAGCTGAAAACAGTGGGCATTAGTTTCTGAATTTGTCAGCCTCCAGAGAGATGCTGCTGCACCAGTTATCAGTTATTTTGACTATAAAGAAGCATTTCCTTTTTCCACTCAGTGGCCTGATGCAATAATGCAGTACTGCAATAATTGTAAAGCTATTAATTAGGTGAAGCAAAGTCACATGTTGACCTCCATTTTTAGCCTGGATTTACCATATTATTTAGTTTTGCAAATCCTGTCTCTGGGCTGTTTTACTTGGTTTAGTTTCTTCCCTCATTTTAATAACTTTTATTGAACTTTTAAATAACTCCTATCATCTGGAAAAAAATTTACATTGCTTTCTATTTCCAAAGCTATGCCTGTTTTTAAAGCTTTGCTGTCTCTGTACAACACTGATGGTATTAAAAGCCTGTTTGCTACCCTGGAACTTGTACGTCTTCCTTTAACTGACCAAGGAACAGTAATATTCTTTTTTTCTGCCTATGTATAGTAAATGAAGTAGCTGCATTTTTTTTGTTTGGTGATCTTATTATGCACACAGACATGAGAAACTTACAATAATATATCTAACAACATACCTCTAAAAGAAAATGGAAAGACACAGGAAATGCTAAATAAGTCATAGTTATTTCTCCCTGTAGAACATTGCACTAGATGAGCCTGTTTCACTGTTGTGCCTAGAATTTTTTTAAATTACATAATTAATTGTATTTACAGATAAGTAGCATATTATCTCTACAGCTGATCTGGCTTGTTAGTAGTTTTTCTGCTTGCAGTAGTAAGGTTAAAGCTTATTCGTACAGTTTTAAAGCCTCCTTTCTGAAATTCAAACCACAAAATCTTAGATAAGTCTTCTAAAACCTATCACCTAATTTTGAAGCAATATATACACCACACCAACCAAGGTTTTCCCAGGAATACAGTTTTCTAACTCATCTATGAACCTTTATGTCTAGCACTTACATTTAATAAAATGTTCTTAAACATTTCAAGTTACTTTTATGATCAGCAGGGGACTGAGATACTGTAGAACAAGGCAGATGTGTGAGGCAATATCAAAGCAACTAAACACATTTTTTAGAGTGATTCATTTGTATTCTTTCATTTTAGTAGTTTCTGCTATTTAGGAATACTTTGGTTTTAAAGAACAAAAATATCTCCATACTAGAAAATGGGAAAAAAAAAATACATGTATATTTGAGGAGAAGTCCAAAGAGCCAAACATTTAAGACTATTTTTAAAAATGAATTATTTTAGTTGGATGTTTAGAGAAGGGATTGGCTCTGAAGACCAGACTTTCCGGCTTTCTAATATTTTGTCTCTTGGGAATTTTGTCTTTAAGCAGTTAAATGTTTTTTTTTTCTTTCTGATATGTATTACCACCCGACTTCAGGATATTTTATTTAGCAATATGAATCACAGAATTACATTACCAATAGCATTTGTCCTTCGTACTGTACAGTGTACCGTAGTCGTGAGACTGTGATTTAGTTACAATTTCTTTCTGTCTCATGCTGCAAGTAGATGTGATTGATCAAACTTGCAAAATTCTGTCTGGATTTTTCTTGCCCCTTTGTTAGGCAACTACTTATCATGAGTTATGATACTAATATTGACATCCTATGTAGTCTACCATCAACTAATTCAAGCTAATTCTAATTAATATAATAGATTTCTTTGGTACAAAGATTTTTTTTAAAATGTATTTTCTAGAACAAACAAATGTTGGGGTTTAGTGCTACATAAGGTAGCTGGTTTATGACTCTACTAATGTCAACAGATTCAACAAAGTAGTGGTCTAGATATTTTAAGTCTGTGCCTATCTGCCAAATTCACTTTGTTCAGTCATCATTTTATTGTGAAACCAATAGTTTAAACATGAGCTGGGAGCCTAACTGCTATATCAAATCTGCCCAGCATTACACTCAGTGACGCTGTTTGTCTCTAGCGTGTATGGTGGTTTGACCTCCAACAGCAGGTGAGTGCCATGCTACAATTCAATTCTTTCCTAGTGGGGTGGGGGAGACCATCAGAAGGGTAACAGTGCAAATAAACATGAGCTGAGATAGTGGCAGTTTAAAGCAGTCAGCTATCAAATGTTCAGCCATTTCCAGGAAAGCAAAGCTTCATCACACATATCGGTTACCTGAAAAGACAAGTGCCAGGACTTCTGGTGTCCTCTCTTCCTTCTTCCTTCTCATCTTTTAGTGCTGAGCATGACATCATATAGTATGGAATATCTCTTTAGTTAGTCCTGGTCAGCTGTGCCAGCTATGTCACCTTCCAATCCAGTGCACCCTCAATCTGGTCACTGGAATGGCAGTGTGAGAAACTGAGAAGATCTTCATGCTGTGCAGTGTTCAGCAACAACTAAAACATGCGTGTGTTATCAACATCGTTTTGGTCTTAAACCAAGGATCATATGAGCTGCTATGGAGAAAATGGTCTCAGCAAGTAGGGATGCATACGCCGCATAAAAACTAAGGTTTTCCTTTTATATGTAGTCTATACATAAGCATAAAAAATTTGTAACAGTGTTATCAGGTAATTTTTCTTTTGAAACACCTCCTAAATTTGACAGAATCAAGGTACAATGGATATAAGATTTTCTACACTCTGTGCTGTGCTACCACAGGTAGGGCTGGCATTAAATTCCATCCAGTAAATGCATCCTCAATATCCTCCTGTCTTCTGTTTTACAGATATTTGTGCTGTCAGAATTGATTTCCCTTTGAGAAATTTCCAGTATCAGGGCATCTGAATGATCAAGATATCACCAATCTTCATAGTCCATAGGATTACATGGGTACTGGCTTGTAAGACCTATGCATGGGTATAGATCCAATCTATTCTTGAGTGGTTGACATATATTTGAATTTCTTGAGTCATGTGAAAAGTCTCCACAAGCAGAAATATTATTTATTGGCTACTTCACTTAGCAAGTAGCAGACAGACAAAAGAAACATGCTAGCAGGCTACTACTGTGGCATGCTTAACACCTCCTGTACAGGCACTCTGAGTCTCTGCTGCTCACACACAAGACAGCTGAGTTTGGAGGTGTGCTCCTTACATTAGGCTGAATTTCAGTACTGCTGAATGGCTCTCTTTGTACCATCTGGTGTTTTTCTTGGGTATTTAGCTACTTTAAAACCTTTTCTGTTGGATGTTTTCTCTGAGCTACTATCAGATTTCACTTCTAAGCTAGGACATCTCGCAAGATGTCTACAGACTTCCTTACAGCTCAGTAGAATAATTTTTCATGGTAAAATACAGAACTAAATCTCAAGTCACATATCTTCTCTGACACCCTTTGTCACACAACCATAAACTGTGAGGCAAAGTTTCTACTCTTGATGGCTCAAGGACATTTACCTTCTCATGATTTCTCTCATCCTTTAGGTTTGGTGCCAAGTGTTGTCTGATTGCCAAGTGGGCTGTGGTTGCAAGTCATGTTCAATATCATATAATGACTTTCATCACATCTCCATCCAGACTTGCTCTTATCCCCATACTTTGATAGGAGGTTTGTGGTGCTCTTCACAACAGGTGTAAGACAGCAGCTAGATTAATTTCAAGAGGACTGTAATACTGTGGAGATACTCTCTGTGCCTTCTGTGTTAATAAGACAGTTTGAAGGTTGCAAAAATTTTCTCTTAGCTGTTGAAAAGACAACAATGGGTAATTCTTGATTTTTTTGTGCTTTCTAGTATTGCTGTATAGTGCTGGAAAATAGTTGCACAGCATTGCACCTCAGAAGTGTCTATTTCTTATTAGCCTGTTCCTAAAGAAGGGTAAGTTCTGTCTTACATTCCAGCCATTTAATGCTTTTACATTCTGTGGGTATGCACAGATTTCTACACGGTCAGAATACAGACCAGGCTGTGAAGTTCATGGACAGTTCTTTCTAATCTTCAAAAGATTAGAAGATTGTGCATACTAAAGGACCAAAAATTAGGCCTTTTCAGCACATGAAAATATTTTTTTTCTGAGAATATGAAAGCTCTAACACTTGAACCACTCTGATTTGACTGGATTTGAAGAACTATTTAAATAATCCCAGCGAAATAACAAGAAAGACCTTATTCTGTCAGTACTCTCAGTTTTCCTGCTCTGCTGATGTAAACATAAAGAAGAAGAATCTGTATCAGGCATATAGTCACAATGAAGATGCTGGTGGACTAGAGCTTGATTGGGCACTAGGCATTTGCATAGGATTGTGGTCAAATTGATTGCTGAATTGTGGACGACAGCAGGAGCAGACCCCACCAGACTGTTGGCAGTGCTGACTCAGGCATCAGGCAATGACTCAATGCTTTGGACAAGTTTCCTTCATGTGTGTGCCTACATGAAGTCTTATTTTTTTAAAAATCTTGTTATGTCTTCCTGCTGTACAAGAAGAGATGCCGCAATCACACTTAGCAGACCAATAAAGATAACATTCTTTCAGTAATGTTATCACAGCTTTTATGAACAAATGATTCATGTCATGTCAAGAGTTACAGCAGCAAGAATATCTAGCTTAAGGAGTGTCCACTGCACAGAGATGATGACATGCATCATTACTTCATTTGTATCTAGTATTAAAAACCCAACCAAACAGCAACAGAACACGTAAAAGAATAAATAAGTACACAAGAGAGAATAGAGGAAAAGAAAGGATTTCAGAAAGGGGTTGATCACATTTTTCATACAGGAACTACTTTATTTTTCACTGATTGAGGATAAGTAATTAACATCTACTCTGTGAAAAGTAACATGTAATGGAAAACACAATCCCAACTCTAAAACTAAAGGAAATCAAGGTCACAAGCAAAAGGAAAGGATATATGTTTCTTTCCTCACATTACAAAGGATGATATTAAAGACAACTGAAGACAGAAGTACTGCCCGAAAAATGGAAAACCAATCATAAAAAAGATATCCCAAAGGCATGGAAAATCAGATCTTTACTATTTCGTTTCACTGTTTGAATTACTTAATTTACAAACCTGTCATATTTACTATTGGTTTGGGCCCAGGTCCTCCGAGGTGTTCAAGAGCCGAAGCTGTGTTTAGGATTTCAAGGGAAATTGGACTCCTACACAAGAACAAAAATACCTTAGAGAACATAAGACTTGATGGGGGACTTCGATACAGTTCCTTTTTTCATTCACATTATTATTTTCATTATATAAAGGTTTGATCTTGTAACACATGTATTTTTCACTTAATGCAGTTTGCAGCCTCAGTAATGGATATCAGGTTACTTGAAGTACATAGATTCCAATAGTTCCAAACATCTAAACATTTGAGTTGTATGTAGCTGTAAGTGGAGGGTTAGGTATTCTTTTCTTGAAATAGTGTTTCGCTCAAAGATGACCTCATTTTCTTTGTATTTAGTACAGAAGGTATTTACTTTTCAGGAATTCCAAGATTCCAGCTGAAGATATGACCATCTAAGTTGGCCTTTACCAAGTGAAACTAGAAAAGCAGTATGTAAGTCACCTTAAACAGTTACTCTTTCTGATATTTCTGATTTTCACATTTGTTTACATGACATAATGTACTTCTAAGTACAGAAAGTCATCTGTACATCGTAAGTTTAATTTTAATTCATGTTGCAAGTTGCAGTGAGGGATGTATTTAATTCAGATTCAGGTTTAGATGATGCAATTCCACAACACCTTACCAAAGATGGCCTAATCTGTTCAGGGTAAACCCCTATAGTCAGGAATTTCTAAGTAATGTCACCTTAGACAGAGATGGAGTTTTTCTGACCACAGTGCAGAATATCCTAGCTGTTGTATGATGTGCATGACTCTTAGTGGGAATAAACAGATCAAACATGACCTTAAAAGTACTTACACAAAATCCCAGTCTGCTGGTTGCATGGGAGTCTTTTTCCTCCGTAAGATGGGCAGTACTGTTTGTTGGTTTTTGTTTTCCTACTGTCAGGGACTAAAGGAAAAGTTGTCTGGGTCAAAACAACTAGCTGGAAAGCAGTAGAGGGAACAGGTCAAGCTCTGTGTAGGTGACGGTGGATCGTCCCCCGCAGCCCCTTGAGCCTTAGCAGGTATCTGCTGGTCTGCACTGGAATGGCACTGGTTGACAGCACAGCTCTGATGTGAGCCTTGAGATCGTGGCAATCAACACCATGGCCTTGCTGCAAGCCCTGAGATGAATGCTGAAGCACCTTCGCTCTGTCTAAAGCATAGCTACCAGTGTGACCTCATGCTGGGACAGGCCTTAGATGAAAGGAATGGACAAAAGGACAGCAAGACATGCGTCATGCAGCGCGCCCTACTGCCCTGGGTTCAAAGCGGCTGAGACCGGGCTGGATCCACAGATGGTGACTATCTGCCTCTCTTTTTCTCTTTTTCCCTCTACTTTTCTTGTTTTCTCTCTTCATTTCTCTTTCACAATGTAGTAAGTTACAAGCCACACTGTGAAGTATCCCCTTAAGTACTCAGTAAGTGCTGTGATCAGTGCCCAGCTAAGGGCTTTATTCTCTCAAGTTAAACTGAAGTAAAGTTTGCATTGTGTTTAAATGCTGTGAAGTTTACTGATTTGCCTGTTGCCAGGTGTCTTATTCCACACTGGTGACCCAAAGTTCATAAGTAAAAATTATTTCTTATTAAATTGCATTATTTCTCCCACCCACCTCCCAGAATAATTCAAAATTACCTTCCCCTCAGCCCACTGAGCAGACTGGTGCATTACACTCGCAAATGGTCACAAAGCTCTGTGAGAACAATGAAAGATAGTTGCATCTTCCAGTGAGTCCTCACCTCCCTGCAACAAACATCCTCTCCCTTTAGATCGTCTCTGATGGGCAATATGGTTTGTCCTAAGTTAAGAACACCAGATGGGATTCGGCCTAAGATAAGAACACCAGGTGGGAATTGCAGGAGGAACTTTCTGGATGCTCACGTAATAAATGCATTACAGAGATGGGGGAGCTGTGATCATTTCAATTGACTTTGACACACATTACCTTGAAAATTTTTTAAATGCTTCTGGAGACAGAGTCAACTGCACAAACCGGTCTCCCAAGGTTGCAGGCAGCTTCCAGGCAGATGCTCTTTCTGACAGGGACACCTGCAGAGTACATCCAGCCCAAAGAGGAAACACTTACATTTGGGCAGGTGAGCAAAACCAGTAAGATTTGATTACACATGGAGATAAAATCCTAAAGTAGCTCCATAGGAACTGTGTTGCTTTGTAACTATGCACTCTGCAAGGCCAAAGACTGTCGGCATGTACATTTCTAACTGAACTTGTTTATGCCACAACCCTTTAGACCTGTTTATATTATATACTGCATTGACAATATCTATGTAATGTATTAACAATAAATCTAATCATAATCATCCACATAATCATACATCTCAAATGTGACCAGGAGTCTCCCTTCTACTACTCCGCTAGAAACTCTCAGCGGCCTGGTTGACAAACTGCAAAAATTCTGTAGACCACTTCTGTATATCAGTCCTCAGTACAACTGATGGTGAGGTAACCGAGCCACCCAGGTGCCAGAGCTTTTTACGGGTCTTCCAGCTCCTTGAAATATGCAGAAACTCCTTCATCACCTCAGACTACCCTATTCTTTTTCGTGGGTGTAGATGGTTTGGACTGTTTCATAGATGCCAAAGTGGATTTAGACAATGATGCTGCCTGGTATTGCTATCTTGGAAGTAATTCTGAGCAAATGTATAATTTTTCAAGTGATAAGGAAACAGTGAGGGAGAAATAACACATAAGCATACAAAAGTAGAAGTGATTTCTATAAATGTTTCAGAATGCACAGCACTGTGACCTTGTCAAGTGACTGAAGAATGCTCATGCTTTTTCTTTGCCTACACTCCTTCTGAAACAAACAAGATTAATAGAAACGTGATTCTATTAGCTTTTTCACAGTGTTTGAAATAGTCTATGCCAGTCAAACCTCTTGAGTCTTATGAAGAAAGAAATTAATTTTAAATGCAAAAGATCCACGGACCTTAAAATACTTCCAGTAAGAGAATTTCTTCACTTCAAATATATTTGAAGCTATTCTTCTGCATATGCAGAATTCATCAAAAATCCGTGTGGTTTTTTTTTTTTTAGTTTCAGAGAGTGTAGACAACTGTAATTATCTCTCGTTGTACAGCAATGCTTTCATTGTCAAATTAGTCCAATGTGATATGTGTTACACATTCCTATTTTTCTTGAAGGACCAAAGGATCAGTGAGGATAAGAATAAGATATTTATGAAGTATTTGAATCTCCAAAAGGTAGCATATGATAACAATTGTTATTAAAAAAGTCTATAGTAGCATAGCATCATGAGTGTGATTCATAAAGTTAAAAGTACCTATACTTTGCACTACCCTTTTTTACATGGAACCATTACTGAGTTCTGAGCTGTGTAAGCTGAGACATGCTGAGAATTCATTCCTTCTAGCTGGAGTGTATCATGGCAGTGGCAACACTGCAGATACACACATCAGTATACATATAACCCTTCACCCTGCCCCAACCTCTGTCATAACACTACTGCAAGTGAGAATGAGAACAGAAGTAAAAGGCTATCACCTAGGGTAAAAGTATGACCATAGAGATTTGAGACACAATTAAAAATATTTAGCATAGCTTTCAAGAATTTATTTGATATCTTCTTACAGTAGTTTTATCATTGCCTTAATTCTCAGTCTAGGTATTTAATAAACTCACAATTTAAACTACAAATTCTTCTCACCTGAATTTTTAAACCATGTAAGCCAGAAATTCAACACAGGTTTCAGATCCAAGTACAGAGCTCATTTTTCCTCAATAACTTGTTTTTGGCAATAAAACTTCTGCAAACAATTTTTTTATTATTTTATTTTTTACTTCATTGTTTTTCTTTGAACACTTCCCGAAGTTGCTGTAACTGCAGCACTCCCATGTAAAGGCAAAACTTCCGGGGTAAAGCACTTAGATCAAGACTGAAGAGTATGCAGTTAATAATAGCAATAGGCAAAGAGTCTAGGTCTCTTTCTTTTCCTGATGGTAAAGTGAGTCAATGAACTTGTTGCTACTTAGCTGTTCCACCTTTGAACAGAGGCTTTACTAAATCAGATTTGATTTCAGGCCTTGTGAAAAAAATGCAACTGCTTTAGTTCCTGAGGTAATCAGAGTAAGACTTATGTATTTGAGTACTCATTTGAAGATTGAAATCACTGTCCCAGAGCTTGTCTAATGTTCTGGCTGAGTGACTGTTATTTCATATTGGTATCTAAAAAGTGAACACCACTAAAATAAATGTATGGCAGAAAAAAAGACTCAAAAACCCCAGAATTACTAAATTCCTTCCCAAGCATAAATTCTAACGTATATTCTGTGAAAGAAGTTTCCATATTTGCAATAACTCTTTTAAATGGTAGCAGCAGTAGGTGTATTAAAACCAAAGCCTCAAAAATTATCTTAAGGACTTTACAGAAAGTAATGCAGCACCAATGGAGGAACAGCTACTGAATTTCTTTGGAAAAGCTTTGGCCTATTCAAAAAGAGGCAGTATAACTTGAGCATTGTGCTTAAGTTCAGAGAGGTTCTTTGAAAACATCTGAGAGGAACTAAAAGTTTTGAAGCTGTATGGTAGAAAAGATGCGTATGAATTGTGGTTTGAGTATGCTGTCATTGCACTATTATTGTCAGCACAAAAGCTGATTATTTAAGATACTGAAAGACTGTCTTAAACTTAGAGCTCGATCTGACATTCAGCCTTGTCAATGGCAAAAGCCTGTATGCACAGTGATTGGTTAGGAAAAAAAACACAAAATCAAAGACACTGTGGGTCCAAGTACTGAACTAAAAATAAATATATTTCCTTGATGATCAAAATTACAAAACTTGAACTTTTTATTAAGACAAACAGTATTAATGTTTATGTTGTATTATACTAGTAAGCTATTTAAATGTCTCAAAAAACCAAATCAGCTGAACTGCGCAAAAAAAAAAAAGACTTAAAGCAAAACTTTGAAAAAATGCTTGATTAAACTAAGCAAAAGCAAAAATACCCCAAAACCAATAACAAAACAAAACAAAAAAAGAAGTATGGAAAATCAAGCCTTTAGATGTAATTTTAATGAACTAAGAGAATAAAGAGACACTTGCTATATGACTAGCAGAGACTCTGTTTATGGTTTTGGTAAGTATGCCCTGCAATTTCTCCGGTAATAAGACTGAGATAACAACAGTTGCCTCCTATGTACAATGCTCTGGTTCCCATGGACTATTGCATGCAAATGAAAAAGCACACAAGAAAATACTGCCTAGTAGGTGACACTTCTGTAGAATTCTTGAAAACATATTCAAGCTAAGCAATTGTTTTACAAACAAATGCAATAAAAAATACATTGTATTGGCATTGAATGGCTTACAAGTAGAAAATCTCATTCTGTTGTCTCTTCAAAGCAGTATTAGATAAGAAGAAGGATTGAACTAAGAGCAATGGTAGAAATGGACATTGACCCGAGCTTCAGTCAGAAACAGAAGGATATATATTGTGATGTCTAATCATGAATCCACGGGTCCTGAGGAGATTCATCCTTGGTCCTGAGGGAGCAGGCCAATGAAGTTGCTAAGCCACTATCTATAATTTTCCAGAAATCCTGGCAGTCAAGTGAAGTCCCCGAAGACTGGAAACAGGGAAACATATGCCCCATTTTTTAAAAAGGGAGAGCAAAAGATCCAGGGAAATGTAGATCAGACAGTCTCGCCTCTCTGCCTGGAAAGATCATCTAGGTGCAGATCATCTAGGTTCATCATTGTAGATTCTTCCAGAAGCTATGCTTAGGCACATCAAAATCAGAGGTGATTGGTAATAACCAACATGGCTTTACCAGGGTCAAGTCATGCCTGATGAATTTAGTGGCCTTCTATGATGGAGTCACAAAATTTGTAGATAGGGGAAGAGCAGCTGATATCATCTATCCAGATTTATGCAAGATGTTTGACACTGATCTACATGACATCCTTGTCTCTAAATTGAAGAAACATGGATGTGATGGGTGGACCACTCGGTGGATAAAGAACTGGCCGGACGGTAGCATGCAGAGAGTTGTGGTCAGTGGCTCATTGTCCACATGGAGGCCAATGATGAGTGGTGTCCCTCAGGCGTCAGAGCTGGGGCTGATAATGTTCCACATCTTTGCTGGCGACGTGGACAGCGGGATTCAGTGCACCCTCAGCAAGTTCACTGATGACACCAAACTGTGTGGGGCAGTTGACATGCTGGAGGGAAGGGATGAGCCATCCAGAGGGACCTTGACAGGCTTGAGAGGTGGGCCAATGCAAACTTCATGAAGTTCAACAAAATGAAGTGCAAGGTCCTACATCTGGGCCATGGCAATCCTAGTCACACCTACAGGTTGAGTGGGGAAGTAATTGAAACCGGCAGTGAGGAGAAAGACTTGGATATGATACTGGATGAGAAGCTCCCAATGAAATGTCAGTGTGTACTAGCAGTCCAGAAAGCCAACTGAATCCTG
>NW_008685653.1:0-435 GCF_000695815.1 Acanthisitta chloris | reverse complement strand
TCCCTCCATCCCTTCTTCCCTCATCCTGCCCTCCTTCCATCCCTTACCCATCCCTCACCCATCCCCCCTCCATCCCCCCCTCAATCCTTCCCTCTCTCCATCTCTATCTCCATCCCTCATCCCTCCCTCCTTCCTTCATCCTTCTCTCCCTCATCCATCCATCCCTCTATCCTTCTCTCCCTCATCCATCCATCCCTCTATCCTTCTCTCCCTCATCCATCCATCCCTCATCCATCCCTCCATCCTTCCCTCCACCCCTCAGCCATCTCTCCCTCCATCCATCCCTCATCCCTCCCTCCCTCATCCTTCCATCCATCCATCCCTCCCTCCCTCCATCCCTCATCCTTCCCTCCATCCCTCATCTCTCCATCCCTTCTTCCATCCTTTCCTCCCTCTAGCCCTCATTCTTCCATCCCTCCATCCCTCATCCATCCC
>NW_008685652.1:0-234 GCF_000695815.1 Acanthisitta chloris | reverse complement strand
CATGCGAGTAGAGGCCTGGTCGCCCCTTCCCTCTGCGCAGGCTCTGCCCAAAGCCCTCCCTCCATCAACCCCGCGTTTTTAAATCTATAAACAAAGGAGAAAAACCAAAACCAACCATGAGTCTCTGAGCTCTTTTCTTATCTTCTGCCCCCAGGACAGGGCCTGATGGGGCTGGGGTGTGGGGCAGGGATTGCCCGGGGGCTGTGCACTCCCAACAGGAGGAGGAGGAGGAAG
>NW_008685651.1:13714-26549 GCF_000695815.1 Acanthisitta chloris | reverse complement strand
GCAGCTCCGTGCGCGGCGCTGGGGGCTGCTCCCGGGCCAGCCGCCTCCCAACGCCCTTTGCTGGATCTGTCTTCAGGGCACCTCGCGGGAGCGTGCGGTGGGTTTTGCGGGGAAGCTCCAGGGAGCTGCGGGGATGAAGGTGGAAGAGCTGCACCATCTGTCCTAGCAGATAATGTTTCTTTTGAGAGACATCACAGGCAGTATTTACCTGAGAGCAGCAGAAAGGGGTGCAGGATGGGCACAGCCCATCGCATGTACAATGCTGCTTCTTTTTGTTCTAGTGTTGTCAGTTGCTGTCTCTTCCTACAAGCATTGTCGTATTTGTTTCGGATACCTGCGACATGGCAGCTCTGTCTGTTCACAGGCTGAAGAGGTTTTGTGCCTCCCTCTGCTTCGGCCTAAATAATTCAAATAATTTCCCTCAGCCAGATATCTTTAAGAACTCATTTTAAGGCTGAGAATAGCTTAGGCTGAGAATAGCTCAGGCTAAGAATAGCTACTTGCTAAGAATAACTTTAAGTGTAGCCAGAATAAATTTTGCAATCATCATCTTTTTCTCCATGTATATGTTCTACTTACATAGGTCCTTCCCTTTCAACACTATAAGCTGAATCTCCCAGCCAGTTGAGGCAGGTGATTGTCCTTCTCTGCTCTGCACTGACGTGACCTCACCTTGAATACTGTGTGCAGTTTTGGGCAACTCAATACAAGAAGGCTATAAAGAGAGTGATCCAAAGAGGGCTATGAAGATGGTGAAGGGCCTTGAGGGAAAGCCATATGAGGAGTGGCTGAGGTCACTTGGTCTGTTCAGCCTGGAAAAGAGGAGACTGAGAAGAGACATCATAGCAGTCTACAGCTTCCTCACAAGGGGAAGCAAAACGGCAGGAAACTAGTGACAGGACCCAATGCCACAGCATGAAGCTGTGCCAGGGAAGGTTTAGGTTACGTATTGGAAAAAGGTTCTTCACTCAGAGGATGGTCAGGCACTGGAACAGGCTCCCCCAGGACGTGGTCACAGCACCAAGAAGCATTTGGACAATGCTCTTGGGGACATGGTGTGATTCCTGGGGATGTACTGTGCAGGGCCAGGAGTTGAACTTCAATGATCCTAGTGGGTCCTTCAAACTCAGAATATTCTGTGATTTTGCGATTCTGTGAATACGTAAAATCTTTGGGAATGCCGTTACAAATTTTGGCTGTGGATTTTCTCGTCTCTTTTCTGTGACATTCTCTCACCAAATTTGGTGTGTACATATATATATGCATACTTATATTATCTATATACACACATGTATTCCTACTGTAGGTTTTAAGAGAAATTGTTCTATGAACGTCAGAATTAAAGATCCAGATGATTGGTGAAAAAAGGTCTTATCTTGTGAACTTTTATGTGATGTGTTTAAACTGAACATTTTTTTGCTTAGATCACAACTCTCCAACAAATTTTTTTATGAAATCCAAACCTTGTGCTACTTTTAACGTATAGCTAGCATTTCACTGCTGAGGTATAAACTCTTCTGTAAATTTATATGTACAGGCCTTCATACTTGCTTCAGACAATATTTGAAAAAGACCAGCAATCACATATCATCACCACTTCAAGCTAGTTACTGAGCTTGCATTTCACAAAAAATTAAACTAACATATTTAGGTAAAGATTTCATACCAGCCCTACAGTGCTTCTACCATACGATTTCCCTATATGTGTCCTACAGATGTGCCCTACAGTGCACATCCATATGATTTCCTGAAGATACTAATGCCATATTCTGACAAGTATGCAGGCAAAGACTATGAAGGTCATACCATCTTTAGCAACCCTAGATTTCTATCTTTTTTTGGGTAGAGGACATACAAATTGAATATATTCCCTTCTGTTTCAGTTTTTGGATCCATATGATATTTGTTCTTTGAGTAAGGAGTTGTATATCTTAAATATAGTTCTTTCCCCAATGAATAACAATAGTCCTTTCTGTTAAAAAAACAGTACTTAATACTGTAGGTTTCAGATATTTTACTGAGGGACTTTTCTTTTGCGAAGATTCCAAGAGAAGCAGTTCTTTGTATGTGTATGTCCTCCTCTGTCAATACTGCCTATAAAGTGTGGAATTTAATATTTACATCCAGTATTAATGGGGCATTATCTCAGCTCTAATTATACTATGTTGCTCTGTTAACAACTGAAATGTCTTTCCCTGCTCTTTCAGTCGGTGGCTTTGAAATGTTGATAGATCCATAATTGCTTTTATAAAAAGCAGCAGAGTGTCTCTACCATCAGAAAGCATGTTTCTGGCAATTCTGGTAGCCCTGCACAGCCATAGCTTTCCTTTTCTTCACTAGTAAGTCCTTTACTACTGACTTTGCAGCCAAGGCAGAGTGCCTGCTTTTGGACCAGTTTCCACTTCGGGGGTTTCAAATTCAGGTTGTCAGCCTACAATTTATCACTAGCAGCTTATAAATGTGTCAGATCTGATTCAAATGTTTGGTATATACTAATGCCATATAATTAAACCAAAAAGCAGTTGTTCCAATTTGCTGGTTTTGCAGCCTCACAGGGAATGTATCCAAGCTTAACGATTCTGTCCTACAGTCAAATGTGCAACTGCAGCTCACAAACATACAGTTCAGGTTTCAAACAGCTAGATCAGAAACCGGTGGAGTCATGATATTCATTGCTGACATCAAACATGCCCAAGAATTTTTTGCTTATTTACCAAAGCTTCCTGGGTATGTTTGGAGTCAGCAGTGAGGTCCATATCACCATGACTACAGGTAAACAGGCAAGAATTAGCCCAGGTGAACGAGATCGTTGCTGCCATCACGACACTGTTACACTACGCTCTTAGATACTGCCTGGACTTCTGTGTGGAAATGTTCAAAACTAACTGCTGTCCTTATTGACTCTAGGATGTTGTATGGCACCTTTCAAAAGTAGCTTAAATTCTAACCTGGCTAGATTTTACCTTCCTCCTTCTACAGGGAAACTCTTTCAGAGTTGTAAATCTGAAAGAAGCCAAACATCTGTAACTGTGATTGAGTTCTCATATTGTGAGTCTTTTGCTTCATATGATCATGCAGAGGGCCAATCTGATGAGATATGAAGACCAGAAACATATTTGGGGAGTGACTGTTTAGTGACTTAGCACTACATAAATTAATATAGAGTAATGAACTCATAGTAATGAACAATTCTCTGTTTATTTGCAGAAGAATAAATCATGGACCATTATGTTAAGAAGTCATGTTCTGTTCCCATGTGGTTGGACTACTTTTACATTTGAATTCTCAGTAAAATTTCTCATCTTTCCTTTTCTGGACATTCCAGGTATAGTAGAAAGTGTCATGAGCCTACTACAAAATAGCTGTATCAGTGAGGTAAGCAGTAGAGTTAAGATTTTTTCATAATGCACATCAGTTATTGAAAGAAATTATGTGACTAACGAGAAGCCTATTCAACCAAAACATTGGCAGTCAGAAAGTTGTTTGCTCTTGCCCTTGCTGTGTGTGGGAGGCAACAGTTTTGACTAAATGTTCTAATCTGTATCAAGAAATTATGTATGTGATGCATAAAATCTTTTGAATACTATTGAAGGGTAATTTTTGAGTAACAGGATTTGTAAATATAGAAATTTTGCTAAGTTCTCTATGTGATTATACTACATTACATGTCAGAAGTCAGATGCTAAAATAATTAAGCCCAACAAAATAAATTAGTCTCACCAAATCTGTGATACAAAATTAGCTTTGTGAAATTTCCAGTTACCCAGCATATTCTTGCTGTACTGTATGTTCTGTTACTGCAAGAATACAAAATGGCCATTCTCCACCACATTCTTTAGCTGATAAATGCAATGAGATTTTTATCACCTGTACAAAACAAACTTTAAAAAATTACTCATCCTTTCATTTTCTCCCACTCTCCATTTTTTGCCTGAGCGATGCAACAGAAATGTAGGACTGTTCCCATTTTCCAAATTATAGTATTTTTCTCTGTTAATGTATTCCTTAGACCTTCCTGGTTTTCACTGGGTTTTTCTATTTAATTGTTTCCATTCTGAGTATTGATTGTCCTGTGTGGTGTATTGACAAGAGGAAATGTTGAAGAGATAGTAGTAATATACTAAATGAAGGCATAGTAAATGTCTTGAGGTTTAAACACATACTTTTTTCCACTTTAAGCACTTAAAGTAGACTTATTTTCCCAGTTTTCAGTTTTAGTGAGTCAGTCTGCTATTAAATGGTTTCCACCAAGTAAAATAACTAGATAGAAGCATGAAAAAAAAAAAGCCAGTCAGTGAGAATGAGTATGGTGGTCACATATGTCTATGGTGGTGTGGGAACTGAACTTGGAGAAGAAATCCATCATATACTGGAGGCAGTATCTATACAGATACCCACATCTTTTCCTCTGAATTCCAGACTGCTCTGTAGATTTTAGGGAGATTTAGAGAGTTGTGCTGTATTAACAAGCATCAGTACTATCAATTTCTACAATTTCATCTTAGGTCTTAAAATGATTTCTTCGATACCTTGAGTTTAAGTTTGGGAGAAAATCTCTTGACTTGTAAAGAAAAACCTGGAGAACATACATCTTGATCCAAGTGAGGCTCAGAAAACAAAGCTCTGAAGATAAACAGAAAATTTAAAGCTGAAAACCCAGATGACTTAAACCACTATTCTAATTTTTGGAGTCTGACATGATTTTAGATCCAGTTCATGACACTAATTGTAACTAATGTGTAAAGCAGAATATAGGATATTAACCCAGACTTATAGGTAATTAAAACACTATACAAAAAGTTTCAAAAAAGCAGAGAGGCAGGGTGGCAAAGAGGAAAAAGAGAGGAAAAGGAAACATTTCACTAAACAACCCAATAAAAACACCTTATAAAATAAAGTTCACTTATGGGTACTTAGCTATGGGTGTAGGTACATTAATTCTATTGTTTCCAGGGAAAGTTTATCTGAAGGAAGGTACTTAGCAGTGCCTTTAATGCCTTTGTGTGCTGCGCTGGCTGGTGATTCGAGGGGAAGAGGCTAAGCTCCCATCTTCTCCACCTAGTTCATGGCAATGTTATTCATAGTGAGTGATTCTGTGAAGAATGTAAATGCCATAAAAATGAAAGTCTTCTTCCTTGTAAACAGGTTAACACTCATCAGGTCATGACAGAATTCCTTGGCAGAATAGAAGCTTCATGTTTTGGCTGCCTGGAATACATTGAGCCATTAGATAACTAAGGGCTTTTATTATGCAGGACAGATTGTCCTTTAAACTTTAAAATACAAACACAGAGGGAGAAAATTTAGCCAAGAAAAAAAAGGCCAAGAAGTATTTTTAATCTGTGTTAATAAATGAAAACCACTGGATTTTATTAGGATGAACAACAACAAAAGAGCATTTAAATAAATCACAGAAAAGTAGTGTATGTCTGTAAATAATTCATTTTCCATTTGCAGGGAAAAAGAAGAAATGTATGAAGATTTAAAATAATATTTACATGAACACAGGATGACAATTTTTAACAGCTTGAGGGTTTATTTTATTTAGAGATCTTGGCTATGTAGAGTCAGAAATGAATTATTGCTTTTCCACAGCAGGAAAAAAGTTCTAGCAGGACTTGATCCTCAGCTGCCTAAGCAGGCCTGCCATTTGAGACTTGAAGGGGGTGTACCAAGGGGAGTGTAAGGGGGAGTGGCAGGAGAGCTGCAATCATCTCCTGTTTTCCGGTGAACAACACTGAGGTAACCAAGTACCTCCAGCAACCTATGACAAGTCTCAGATGTTGAGCAACTGAAGCAGTGTCAATGAAAACTTCTAAAAGTAGAAGGCACATACGCCAAGAGACTTGCACAGCCTCTTCAGCAAGGAAAACGTAACTTATTTTACAGTTGCCAGCAGGTTGCTTACATATTAACCAGTGCCTTACAGTCTCTGTCCACAGGCTCTTCTGGGGCGAGAACTTGCCTAAGTACTTAAGATTTGATTAGCCATAATGAATCACATGAGCTGCCTCAGTAAGGTAGTAATAGGTGACTTGCTGAAGCTGAACTGGCTGCATGAGTTTTGGCACATTTAGAGAATGAAATGTGCCTTATGGGATTGTGAGAGTTGACTTCTTTTTACCTCTTCTACTTTTCCACAACCAGTGCATCAAATTGCCACCTTATTTCATCTGAGAGAAATGGAGGAGGTAATCTCTTAAATTAAGATGGTGTAGTGGTTTTATTTTTTGACTCTTTCCAAGACATGAAATAGCTGCAAGTTTTCCAGTCTGATCTATGTAGAGCAGCTTATTGGGTTCAGAAATATATGCACTATTAATGCATATATGCATCATATGCATTACTCAATGGAGTTCTGCACAAAAGTAGCATCTGCCAATCCAGGCTTGTCTGGTATGGGGATTAGCAGAAAGAGAACAACCTGTTCCAGCAGAATTGAAATGTTAAGGCTTAAGCTGGAATTTCCTTCTAAATATGGTCCAGTAGTGGTGCAGTTGGATATCATTATCAGTTCTACAAGCTCATCTTTTGAACCATAAACTTTTCTTCTTTCCCAGCATCAACAGAGCCCATGTTCTCAGACACTCAGCTGTCCTGAAGAGTCCAAACTTTCAGTTCAGAGGGGAGAAAGCACCTTGCCTGTGATTGATAAAGAAAGGTCAGATAAGCAGATACAGATGCTGTCTTACTGAGCTTCTGGGATACCTGAAAAAAAGTTCATACTTGAGAACAAATGACTATGTAAAGGTTGCATGTTTCTATGTAAAGGATGCTCAGGTTATCTTTTAGCAAACAAGTCTTTGATTCTGGATTCTGATAACTATTCATGCAGAGCTTTGTGTCTCTGCTGTTAGATTTTTTCCTGACGTGTGAACTTGGATCTCCAAAAGTTTAGTTGGGTACTTTGACACTCCATGCCAATTGTGCACTACAGGCACATTGTGAGAAACATGAGTTCCTCTACACATTTCAGTCAGATTGTTAATTTTAACACCAAAGGCAGTACTGCCTCAATGACATTGTTCGTAACTAACAGTCTGTTACTGTGATGTTCACCATACATCTGAGTTTCAGTTCAGTGGTTTTACACTGTAGCCTAGAGCTCCTACTTACCAGAAGCTCCAGCTCTTCTAAATCAATTCCTGTGATTCAGCATGCCTTCGTCACTCAGATAGCTGACTGAAATTTTTACAAAATGACTTCTCAGAATGAAGCAATACTTTTAATCAACTTTCCCAGGAAGACTACACTGACCTTTGGGTTGCTGTGTAGTCCCCCATGCAGCTATTCTTCCCCTTCTCTGTGGCCAAAGATGAGAGAACTTCCCACAGGAAAAGGGTGGGAGAGAGCAGCCAGATGTGGAAGACTTAAAAAGCCCTTCTGCCCTTGTAAAAGAAGGAGTATAAATATACACTGACACATTTTTAAGTTCAGCTCTGCCTAGCATGGTGGGAAGGAAGTTGTCTGAATCATTCAGCTCCAGTTATAACACTGGGGAAACCATGTCAGCACACTCTGCTCCATCTCCGCACAACAGCATTCATTAATTACTGAAATATTCCCCAAGGAAAATAATGTTTACAACTGAGGCTTGTAATTGACTACAGAGACAGCACAGATTCGGAGACTAGGTACATTGTGTATGTCTTCGCTCATCAGTGTCTTCTTATATAAGTATACATCATACATATGTGTACTCTGAAGCTGATAAAAATGATGTTTGCAACTTTTTCATGAGATGAAGCTACATTTTTAAGTAGTAAGGAAGAATGCAATATGTTTTTTATATTGCACATAATTTTGCTTCATGATTTATAACATTTGTTCTTTTGAAGTTGTTTCTTCAAAGAAAAAGATCACCTAGATAACTTCCTACAACTGCCACTGGATTTTACTTTTGACTTTTTTGTTCACTTTCTCTTCTGAACAATATTAATGAAGGTGCCAACAAAAGGGTTGTATTGTTCCACCCCTGCAGTTACTATTCATCATCATCATACTACTATCATCAGAGATGACATGATCACTGAAAATGTATTCTGCAAAATTCTTTGAACCTGCCAGAGGAAAGCTGGTAGTAAATCTAAATTCATATGAAGGATTTGTATGCACCACCTTTCTGCACACTGCTATTCATTTTCTTTAATGAAAAATATTATTCATACAATATTATTATTTTCTTCTTTGATATCTAAAATGTGGTGAGCTTAACTGAGCTTAAATCCAGTAATTTTGGTGATCTAAGTTTCTACTGGCCTCTGACACAAATAAAAGACTTGAGGCTCTAGGGAGAATTCTGAGTGCTTGTTTTAACCAAATAAGCTTATTTGAGTGAAATGTTTTCCTGGATGCAAACTGTGATTGAGAGTGGCAGAAACTTTGTTAGAGTTCAGAGTTGCAAGGACCAACAAAGTAGAGGACATGATTCTGGTAATGTTACAAGACCTGTTTTGTCCTTTATGTTGTATTAATTTTAAAGATAATGTGTCAAGTGATTCAAAAAGCAGAGGAAAAGGCTTAATTTGTAACATTTTCGATCTACAGTAGTACAAACAGATGCACATTCTTTAATGACATGTTTTCACTTTTGTAAGAACCTCTGTAGGACTCAAAGGAAGAACTTGTCCCTCAGAGCTGATTCCTGCCTGTAGCTGCTTATGCTACAGGGTAGAAAGCACTGAATCATGGCTTTAAATGAAATGTGGAACAGCCTTCTCAGCATAATGGTCAGAAAAACTGAGATTAACTTTCTCAAGACTCACTTTCTAATCTTCCAAATTAAGTTTGTTTGGTTTGGTACATAAATTAGTTGAAATATTTTATATTAATCGTCTTGCACGTAATAATCAAATCACCGGTTTAGCCCCCTTGTTAGCCTCTTTAGCCCCCCACCAATTTTAGTGGACTATACTTGCACAGAAACAAAAAATATATGTGTATTTGCTTAACACATTTGCGTATTTGCAAGCTTGCATCATAACTTCTTATTCTTTGGCTGGTCTTTACATTTGTTAAAATGCTGATGCACAAGACACAATACAGTAAGCCTTTTAAATATATGGAAACTGCAAAGAAAAATCTAATCAAAGATCGCCAGCTCTCACAGGACAATTATCCTCATCAAGTGCTGCCTTGTGACATTTATATATTGTACTGCAATCTGCAGTGTAAATACTCCCAAAAGAGGATTTTTATCATGGCAAATTGAACACTGATAGGAGATATGATTGCAGCATATATTTCAAAGGCTAAGTTTCAAGGAAAGAGGGGAACTGTTTAGATTGGCAAAACAATATGTTGGCACAAGGGGCCCATGAACACATTTTCCCTGGGACATACGGGTTAGTATCTAATACTTTGTAGGAGTGATGTATATGAAGGGGGGAAATAAAGTAACTGGTCTCAAAATAGAGTGAGTTGATTTATGAAGAAGATCACTTAATGGAGTAGTTCACAATAGCTTCATGATGATCCAGAAGGTCTTCTTCAGTCCTTTGTCTTTCTGAAAGCTTGAGTGTATTTTAAATTACTAAAGTAGTTTCGGACATCACTGTCTATGTTTGTTACATTGCCTGGGAAACATTAGTCCTGAGCACAAGGATTTAGAGACTTTACATGCTTTTTATAAGAATGAGCACACATGGTTTGGATTTATTTCCCAATTAGAAAGAGTGCAAGAAAAAGGAGTTGTGTTAGTACTACCCAAAGAAGGCAGGCACGCAAAAGAGAGCAGAACTAAACTCGTTATCTAATCATAGAATTTTAGGGGTTGGAATGGACCCTACAGATGATGTAGTCCCAAACCCCCCTGCCATGGGAAGGGACACCTCCCCACGAGACCAGGTTGCTCAAGGCCTCATCCAGCCTGGCCTTGAACACCTCTAGGGCTGGGGCAGCCACCACGTCCCTGGGCAACCTGTGCCAGTGTCTCAGCACACTGTTATAACCACACTGTAACTGTTGGAATTAATAGCTCATCACTAAATGCTGTGTAAGACATAGAATTTAGCACCCTTACAAGTGGCTGTACTGGTCTAAAAGCAGTTCTTTGCAGGGTAATCATCACTGCTCACTGTCAGAACATGACCTGATACTGAAGACCTTCCAATCCCAAGTTTTGAGGTACCCAGTTTCCTTAAAAATAGCAGATTTCTAATGACAATAGCTAAGGTGCAGTTCATAGTCATGCAGCTATTATGGTTCCCCTAGTAAATGTCTGCAGATGTACAGGCCAGGAAAGGTACAACTCTCTCCCTGTAACTTACGACGTATTCTAAGAAATGCTGAATAAATGCAAATTTCACAAAACTGAGAAACTGTGTTCTAGATGCTTCAGGCTACATGACGCAACACAATGACCAGCTTCAACCAGATTCTGGAGTACTGGAGTACAAAAGCTCTGAGTTATCCCTCTCAATGTTATTTTAGAGCCTTACTGCTCTGATGTTTGGAGATATTCCTGTTTCATCCTCAGGTGAATCTACAGATAATTTATAATCTTTTTTTACTTTTTTTTCAGTGCCAATTCTATCCTCTAGTTGGAAGAACTTTTCCCTTCCCTTTATTTCTGAAGTATGTTTTCAAGAAATAATCATGTTGTGTCTCCACTTTCATTTTGCAAAGCTCAATAAGCAGAAATCTTTCAGTCTTGTCTTCAGAGGTAGGTTCTGATCAAGCTGCCCCTCCTACACCCATTCAAGGTTAGTTCCTATTTCTTGAGTATGGATTTAAAAATCTGCAGACTGTTTCATATAGAAGATCACCAAGGCCTCTGCACAGAGTGCCTACAGGGCACTAATGCTTCCTGTATTTTTGCATGGAATCTGAAACAGGAGTGTGTTGGGGTTTTGGTGTTGGGCTTTTTTGTGGATTTTTTTGGTGTGTCTGAACTATAGTTTCAAGTAGTTGATTTAAGCTTTTTACATGCAATTTCAGAATTTCAGAAAATTTCTCATATATTCTAAACTGCTGGCTCATGGAAGTATGAAAACTGGAAGGTGATTAAGTCTTTGTCCTTTATTCACGCAGGAGGACCTTAAGGCAAGGGGATAATTGAAGCCTAGACTCAGACAAGATTGCTTTAAAGGAGAAATCATGAGTCCATGCTAAAACAATCAAAGAAGAGTTCAAGCTGCCAATACTGAACCTTCAATATGACAGAACTTCAGACATTTGGTAGGAAAACATTACAGAAACCTGAGTAGTGGCAAGTGAAAAAAACCACAAGGATTTCACAGTGGAACCATTAAGTTTTAATGCTGGCACCACTCAAGTAAACAGGAAACCAGGTGCAGTAGAAAGAGAAAGAAAATGCATATTGGTTGGTTTAGAAAAGTAACTGTGTTCAAGAAGTGGGATCTTGGATTTCTCCAAGGAACAGCATCTCTTGTGTGCACATTCTCTGGTCTCTAGTAGAAGTTATGCCCACATTGCAGCTTGATCTTTAGGTGAGGCTCTCACTTCCCTGATTCATCAGCCAAAACCTCTGGAAACCAAATGATCTTTCTTCATCTCTCTCTCTCTCTCTTTCTCCCTCCTTTCACTGCCTCCAATCCCATTGCCAGATTCATTGACTTGAGATATTAGTGAGGAAAACTGACTGCGTTTAAAAATCAGGCCAGGTACAGTTCCTGCCTATTACACTTTTTATAACTCTCCAGTTTTGTGGGAAAATCTACCATCAGAGTACATAGAAATCTGAAAAAAAAATAAATCAAGAATCCTGAAAAAATGGAATAGAATACAAAAGCTAACAAAAATTTAAGACTTTGTGTATTGCTAGGCACACTTCCAACACATCCATCTATTCAGTGTGGACTTTCCCATGCCCAGTATAGAAGCCAGAAGTGTTACTGCACATTAATAGTTAGCCTCTACAAGCTATGTCAGTCGTCTTGTCCGCAGGGACTGATGCTCACATATGGGGGTGGGGGTGAATCTGGCAGTGCAATGTGGGAGCTAGCTTCTCTCAGGGAAATCTGAAAGTGGTGAAGGTCATCCAGTAGTGACTCAGACTATCACTGTCACTCAAGCTTGCAAGACCAGCTTCCCACTGAATTTAATGCTGAGACTTGCGTAGCTTGTTATTAGAATATTTTGACAGGACTGTGATTCAGCAATGTCAGAGAGGTGGATCAGTATTATCCCTTTTTAAACTATGTGTAACACTCACACTACAGAACTACAGGCTTCTAACTTGGCTAGTTTTCTTCTCTTGTGTGCTCCAGAGCATCACTCAGAGCAGCAGAGCAATGTAGATGCACTGAATGGATCCCTACAGCCTGAACTGAGTAATTGTGGAGCTTTCCAAATCAGCTCCTGAAGTCCTGGGCCTAATGTGGGGTTGTGTGAAGTGTGGCATGGAATGATTTGCTGCAAGTTTGTTGTTTTTTCTTTACTTTTTGGAAAGGAGAGAGCATTGGAGTGACAACAGAAGCAAAAGAGTTTTGACTGCTGACGCCTCCACTGCCACATCACAAGGGTACAACAAGAAGTTCACTGCTGTACTGACTCAAGACGTGCAAAGACTAAAGAATGAGGTTTGGACACTGAGCACTTGCAGTGAGGTATTTGGGTAAAACCTCCTAGTAAAAAGGTGTCAGAGATTATATATTTTGTGACACTAAAGGTGCCAACGCAGAAATTCTCATTCATTCAATAGGTGTAATAACTGGAAATATTCAAAGAGAAGAGAAAGTGGTTTTTATTCAGGTTTCAAATTTGTAAGGTTCTGCACACCCTCTGGAAAGTGCTGATGCACTTTAATCCTCCAAATTAAAGCCCCTTGAGTCTGTGTGTGTTTAGTGTATTGCAGAATTAAACCCTTAATCAA
>NW_008685651.1:10538-13701 GCF_000695815.1 Acanthisitta chloris | reverse complement strand
AGTGGTTCAGAGTGAAGGAGGGTGCAGGATTGTACAGAGAAGTGAAGAAGACGTGCAGCTGCTTTATACAATGTATCATCCACCAACTGTAACAGAAATATTTTTTATTCTTAGTGCTACTTGATACACTTTTTTTTAAAATTCAGCTTGGAAGATACTTTGGTGTACTTCCTTCCAACAGTACTCTGATGCATTTGTTATGGCTCCTACTGAATAGGAGTTTTCGTTCTGTTCTCATTCACATCCTCCAAATAAGGCTAATTTTAGCAAGATGTTTTTTAAAAGAGGCCTCAGACTTGCCACAATTTAGTTTTACGTCAGAGGTTACATCAAGAGAAGAAAGGGTGGCAGAAAGCATCTGAAAAATAGTTATTTTTTTACCAGTGTTCATTTTAACAACTATGAATGTCTCAATTTGTACAGATCAGAAAATTCACATAGCAAAAAGCAGCAACCTCACACACCACTGCCATTAACAACAAGCACAAGAAAACTGTGACTTAAAGAGCCTTGTTAAATGCAAGCTAAAAAATAAAAGCACCTCAGAACATTCAGATGCAAAATGCAGAAACAAAATTTAGTTTTGTATTTCTTTTGAATATACTAACTGGTTAACTCTGACTACTGCATTCTCCATCCTTTGAGCAATATGACACCTGTAAATTCTCAGGTCAAAAAATCTCATCTTGTGTACCAGGCTCCAACAAACATCTATCAATGAAATCTGTTGAAAAAAAACTGTAAGTAGAAATCTTGATTTAATTCAATATTGTGAAATCATCATCTTGTATGGACCTGTTCAGCTTGATGGAAGTTTTGTAGGGGGAGGGCATACTGTCATTGTCTTTATAGTATTTGAAATACCTGCTCCAAGATCTACAGTTACCAAGGTGGTGTAAAAACTTAGTGTGCTTGTAAGAAGGGAACTATGAATGAAATCATGAGAAGCAATGTCTGCTATAGCCATGTTATATTCTGGAGCAGAAAAGCTTTGTCTCCTTGCTCAGTTTTGCTCAAACACATGGAACAACGAGGTTTAGTAGGTTTATTTTCTTAGAGTAATTTTTGGAGCAAGCCTTGGCCCTGGACAGTGTGCGAACATTTTATCACTGGCAATGCTGCACCAGTGTACCTTTTCCTGAAGACTTCTAGTGCTTGTGCCTTTGCTGCCATGACCACTGTGCTTCTTAGTTGCTGCAACTTGACTCCTCTATTCATGAGGTGAAGAGGGAAGTATCACACTTTTTAAGTACAAAGTTACTTGCTGAGAAATCAGGTAATCCTGTAATTTGTTTCTAGTTAATAATACAGAACTCATATAGAAAAAAAAGAATCTGACTGCACAAATTCTGAGTACCCATGAAACTGTCCAGATGACAGACAGAATTACTAATACTTCAATATGCACAAAAAACCAGAAGAATTTGGTACCTGCAAATGGATTTCTCAGAAGTCTGAAAATAACCTCAACCTTCTAGTCCATAATTTACTTTGCAATTTACTTTTTTATTGTGGAGACAATGTACTTAGAAGAATCAATTGATGAATTATTAATGCAATGAATGCTGGAAAAATGAGTTTAGGATGGAGTCACTGTAGACTGAAGTTTTATTTCATAGAAGTGTGGGGCATGGAGTTTATTATGTTTTATGCTTACAGTATTGTCACACCAAAATCTAACCAAGGTCACTGTCGTGAGGGAGAATCACATGTGATTTAAAAACTGGAAAATTGCACAAGTTTCTAAATTACACAGACCTTGGATTTCTACTCTACAACACATATTTCTATTTAAATAAGGCCTCAAGGGCTTTATTTAACTGATTGTTTATTTAACTGCAAAACATACTGATGTAATATATTTGCCAATAAAAAATATGGAAGGAGATTCAGACAACAGAAATGAAGACTATGTAGTTTCATTTAGGCATGTGCTTTTCATGTCTTCCACTTTTTTTCCCTGTCAGATACCAAAAATTATGTTTTCATGATCACATAAAAATGGTCACAAAAAAGTTGCAGTGGCTTATTATCTTTCACAGAAAAAATATACTTGGGTGTTCATAAGTGATAGCCTAGCAAAAACATCATGTCTTCCCCCCCAGAAGTGCATTTCTGTACTATTTAATCAACCTAACTAAGTCTCAGGTAAAACAAGGGAGGACCCCTTCATCCTTCTTAATTTGATAAATTTTTTGCTGTCATACTAAAAATGTTCACTTGTGAACTTGTTGTATCTTTCAAGTTTCACTTCAGGATTTGGCCCTTATCTTTACTGTGCTGTTCATTTTTGGGAAGAAAAAAGATGCCTATGGGACACAGAAGAGTGACCTGGGGACTAGAATAAAACTCACATAGTTTCTCAATTGTGTTAGCAAAGGGCTGAAGATTATGTTGATAGGAGACAGCCAAAGAACTTTCTGCTTTTCGTGTATGTCAGGCTCAACAAGGAGTTCTGAAGGAAAAAGACAAAGGCAGGTCAGGAACCATATAGCAGGTACTGTGAGGCAGCTTGTCACACATTCACAGCACAAGAATCTGTGAAACCATATCTGCAATAAGGAAGACAGTACATCAGAGGGTTTATCGTGTGATCTTTATGTGAGGGTCCAGATTGACAGCTCTGGCCCATTTGGGAAGTCTTCAACATTGAAATGCTGTGATACAGCAGCTGAATCATTAACCTCCTCCTCAGCCACTCTCCCCACGACATCAGGAAGGACAGAAAGAGGAAAAGACAGGCAACCTTTGCTGGGCAGGCCATGGATTCCTCAAGCAGCTTCCAGGACTAGGTCTTCTATACATGTCATGTTGAAATAGGACAACAGGAGTCTTTAATGGAAGTCATACTGGTAGTTTTCTAATGAAAAATGATCCACATAGGTATGCATGTGTCCCCCCCACCCTAATCATGTGCTTCCCTCTACCAAAGTGACACTGCACCTTGGGATTATGGAAAACAGCTTTGCATAAATGAACAAAACCCTATCACAAACCCACATGTCATGGTTTAACCCCAGCAGCAGCCAAGAACCACACAGCCTCTCACTCAGTCCCCCACCAACGGGACGGGGGAGTGAATTAGAAGGGTAAAAGCTACAAAAACTCATGGGTTGAAATAAAGACAGTTTAATAGAGAAAGCAAAAGCTGCACACACAAGCA
>NW_008685651.1:4011-10257 GCF_000695815.1 Acanthisitta chloris | reverse complement strand
GGCCTTGACTCTGTGTGAGCTCTGCTCAGCAATAACAAAAACATCTCTGCATTATCAACTCTGTGTTCTGCACAAAACCCAAACATAGCCTCATACTAGCCTCTATGAAGAAAGTTAACTCTACTCCAGCTCAAACCAGCACACCACACCAGTTACAACTGGAAGGAATGTCATGTTCTGCTTATGCGTAAACCACAGTGAAGTAGCATTTGCAATACCTCTTCTTTTCAGCTCTGTTTTCCCCAATATTTCCTGATCACACTGGGGGCTTCAGTCAGGGATATCTTTCCCCATAGTCCCCCAAGAAAGTGAAACATTTTCCTGCAGTTCAATCACACTGACAAGCTCCTCAATCCAAAGCTGGGTCACTGAAAGATTGTGAGAGATCTCGTGTCATTTACAGTTCAGCATGAAAAAAAAGGTTAAGTGTTTAGTGTAGCTTCTATCAGCCACCTGACAGCTTCTACCAGCCACCTGGCTGTTTTTCAACTGCTGCTTAGCATGGCAGGGATGGCATCATCCAGAGAGCACTTTCAATAGACTTACAGAATGAAGGACCTCAGATGAAAGAAGAAGCAGGCTGTAAGGGAAGCAGACCATCTTCCTTAGGAGAATGGTCCATCTCTACCAGTGTGTACACTGATGGGATGAAAATTTAAGTGTGATGACTCATGGTAAAGATTCACAAAAAAGCCAAGAAGAATGAGACAAGGTAAGAGATCAAGGTCATTGTGGAGGCGACACATGACTTTCATCATCTGGAAGGCTAAGGAACGTCATGTTCAGTTTCCTAATATGGTCTCATGTTAGCCTTCTTCTTTGGGCAGCCACTAGATCCTTCAGGCCATCAAGAGTCCAGAGACAGCTTTGCTAGGACCTCCTAAGCCCATACCAGCTGTGGAGGAGGCAATGCCAAAGCATGCACTCCACCCCCAAAGTGAGTGAAGAATAGCTGTTTGGAAGCCACACAGGCTGTAACACTTAGTTGAATCCTTTCGAGAAGAAAGTTTCTGTTTTCCTGTTTCTAATCATTAGACCACTACTAAGCCCTTTGTTTATTTTACTTGGCCAGTTTGGGTCCACCTTTCTTTTATTCTGCTGCTTAGAGTAATATTTAATATGATATTACATTCCTGGTCATGTTGGCCAAGGTATTGTTATACAAGTACCAAGCATTGTAAGGTTTTATTTTGTGACTAAGTGCTGCAGTACCATCTTATACTATGGAGAGTATAAGGACATTTGCTCTGCTCCCTAAGACTCAGCTGTGGGCAGCCCCTTGGGAAGGGGTGTCTGAGGCTGATAAGGAGCAACAGACAGAGTGCAGCAAGCAGGCCTAATTTTGCTGGCACTGGACTACCAGCACCTAGTTTGTCTTTCGGAAGCATAAAGTAAAGTGCTGGAATAAATGTTCCCTTTTGGCTCTAGATGAGGTCTGCCATAAGCTTGCAGGCTGTCCGAATACTCCTGCTGTAGCAGGGAGACCAGTGCTGCAAGTAGTAGTTAGCTCATTGGGCGCTGATGTACTCCAGAGGGAAGAATGACAGCTTCTTTGTCCATGAAAAATTAAAAATTTCAGAAGATTTGCCATCACCAGCCTATGAATGCATTGGTTAGGCATGGACAATAAGGGTGAGAATGTAAATACTGCTGATTTTCCCCCTGTGAATTTGGACAGTGATGCTGTGTTCTTGGGGATGCTGCCAGTGCTGTCTGAATGATAGTAGGAGCTGTCCATGATGATCACATGAACAATGGCCATACTATTGTGGAAACTGGCTGGCCAGCAACAAGCACGACTGGCAGTAGTGGAGGTCTACAAACTGATGTTCTCTCTCTTTTCTGCAGAAATAAATTACAAGAAGGGAGGATACTCGTGCTGAACAGCAGGAACTAGAAATAGAGGCTTTCTGATGTGAACCTTCACATATGCAAGTTCTGCCTCCACTCCTGACAGTCAGCTTGGGCTACAATGGTGCAGTCCCATTCCTGGCTTTATAGAGGCAAAATCTTTTCTGACTCTGAGGACACCATGGGGGCCTCCAACCAAAGCCCATACCAGGACCAAACATTCTGCTCTTTAAGGAGTATTTCCTCAGCACATTTTTCCACCTGCACTAGCAGCAGTTTTTGCATGATGATTAAATTTGAATATATGTTGGGGTCCCCTTTGAGGGGTGCAGCAGTATCAGGCCAGTTGCCATAGCCTGACTTGCAAAACAGCAGCAGTGAGCAGTAACATCCCTGAGGCAGAGGACTAGAAAGGACAAGACTCTGAAGCATTGCTCTTACATAATTGAGTGATGTATAAAGTGCATGAGGCAGGTGTCTAGTAAGCATAGACACAGAGGGGTCTGCTCTGTCTGGGCACCAGACCATGGAATACGTACTGAGCCTGTAGGACGTGACACTTGTAGAGATGTAGATCAGCATTAGAGATGTAAGCTGGCAAGGAACAATTTGCTCAGTTCAGTGGCTCGTGTTGTGGCATGCAGCAAAAAATACAGCGTAGAGATGTACTTTATCTGTTGACTATAATCAGTAAGTTAGTTAACTGTTAATTAATTTGCTTTTATAACTGTCCACTCAGAGTGGACAGTTTTATACAACCATGTCCATAGCTATCTGCAGTTAATGATACATCTCATCTCACAGATATTTTTCTGGAGATTGCATCCTTTCCACTCCAGTGAGGACCTTTCAACCATGATAATTCATGCACCCTGTGACCAATGTGCAAAAGTATGTTGGAACAATACTCTGGACATTCCGCTCTGGGAACAGATTACATCAAATCTTACACTTACTGTCTTCTCATGAAAATAATTGACAGAGATAAAGAACACAAATTTAATACTACACAGGGTGAGAAAATTTCAAGAGTTAAAGAAAAGACTTTTCCTGAGATTCAGAGCTTCCAGCTCAGTAATGCCAGAAGCGATTCAAACTTTCTTCAGAACCCACTCCAAAAATTTCATTTCTTCCCCAAACCCAAGCAGCAGCAAGGGAACATGAAAAATATTGACCAGGTGAAAGGGAAACAAAGTGAATTAAAGTATAAAACAGGGCAAATTTTGGAGAAGCGTGTGTGAATTCAACCATAATACCCTTTCAGTATGAACACTGAGGTTTCTATGAACCTTGTTTAATCAGCTATTTCTCAAAAATTAAATTGCTTGTCAGTAGCTTAAAGATTATCATGTAATTTGAACCTTTTTATCACAGAAGGTTAGTAAGTGAGACTTCACTGACAGCTTTCACAGTGTCAGTTTATTTCCCTAATCCTATGATAAATAAGGGGCCAAGGCAATCACTTGAAATTCAGAAGGATTTCAGGAGGCATGAAGCAGCCAAAACTGATTCTGGCCACTTACTGTGATGGCAGCTTGTCAGTAAAATGGTAGGAATCACATCAGTTTCAGCTGTTCTACATAGATGTTCAAAGAACCATGTTTTCCTTTAGCACCTCATTGGGGGAAAAAACCCAAAATTCCTGATCTTAAGGTTTCCTTTTAAAATCAGAGAGAAATGAATAATTTACCTCAAAAATATGCTTTAATATAGTGTGAATTTGGGATATGGAACAGCATTTCAGTGCAGTTTTTATTATATATTTTTGGGAAACAAATTTAATTTTTTTCATTTCCTTACATACAGTTCTGTAAAATTTGGAGAGTAATCAAAATTAATTCACAACTATGACACACTCATGCATAAATCTCATAACTAAAAAGGCTACAATTACTTCACTGAATTCTGGTCATCATAGGTCAATGGGGAGCTTCAACATAAACTAACATAGCTTTAGTATAATTCTTATACAAAGGCCAGGAGATACATTTCCTCTGTTACCCACTTTTCCTTTCTTCTCTGTTCTCTTTTCCCTAAATCTAAATATACCATGTCTATTTCTTTTTCTTCATGCTGGAAAAATGCTCTAGGTAGACCATTACTGTGATCCCATAAATCAAGAAAATCTTCTTTGTGAAAATGTTGGAAGCTGCCTTGCTATCATGATTTTATTTTTCATTGAACAATATTGCTTCAGACTACACACAGTTGTGATCTGCTTTGAACTCATTATCTTTATTTTGTTCTCCTAAGTTCTTGCTAAGCCTGTAACTGAATGTTTCAATGGAAATGGTTTGAGAAATGGCTTGCTTTTTTTAAAAAAAAATTCTTTTTTATTTTAATATCATTTAAGGGAACATTTCCTTTCTAAGATTCTGGACAAGATATCGTAAAGGTAGTCAGGGTATCACAGATGCTACAGTTTGGAGAATCCCTACATGATTCTCTAGGATCTGGGAAGCTTCCTAACAATTCTCAAAAAGAATTCCATTACTCATTATCACTCATGGTTGACACCTAACTCTGTAGTAAAGTCACTTTCAAAATATCCAATTCCCATTTTAAAATGGAAAAAGCACATTTTTTCTGCTAGATTTTAATGAAAAGTAAGTTCTTTCAAAATTAATAACTCATCTCTTCTTCTAAATTTTTCTGTATAGCTTGAGATTTAGCTTAGGATCAGACATGCTCAGATATGCTCAGGCATAGCTAATGGGAGAGATGAGGGCCATGCTTACAGGTTCCCAGTTTCCTGTATAGTCACCCAGTACAGCAGTATCCTGCTGAGAAGCAGTAAAGGGCAAGATGAAGCAATTGCTCTTCACTGAACTAACTGAATCTAACTGGCAAAAGAGCTTAGGTAAAAGTATCTATACCTATGGATGTTCAGAACGAGTTACATCTTTAAGCAGTATTTACACTACTTCAAGTAGTGTTTTAAAGCGCCTTGTGGAAGAGTCTATTTCTCTACTGGCTATATTGAGAAGCACTTCTCTCCTTTTTCCCCTATGATCCCTATTGTAATAATTGATCCCTTCCTGTAAATGCTTATGCTTTCCTTTCATTGTTATATGTGGTATGACATGTACTGGCCCAAGTATATCATGGCTGACCCCCCACATTTTACTCTCCAGCTGGTTGTGCATGAAAAATTCAGCCTTTTCAGAGTAACTGGATTGAGTGTTCTAATCTTGTTGAAATGCTCTTATTTAATAGACAGCTATCACTTGCCAAAATTGCACTACTTCCCTCAATTTGGGGAATACTAATGTAAGTAACTGGACATAAAACCTAAGTCATTCCAGAATTTTGTCTATTTTGTTTCTCTACTATGAATTTGTAAGGAATTAAAGAGCACAGTTGCCTGTTTCAAACACTGCTAAGGAAAATAAACCACCGGAGTGAGAACTTGAGATAAGCAAAGAATTTATGACTGGGTGGAGCCAATTCCAAACATGGAGGAGGCAAGATCTGTTTAGCACATCCTGGCACAAAATTTCTGCTGTGATAAACTGTGTTAAAGGGAGTAACTCCTCATACACATATCATTGGCCAAAGTTATGGGATAGATGGCATCTGTGACCACCATGATCTTGGGGGAAGTCTGCAGATGAAGGTACACCCATCCTGGCTTCACATGAAAATTAGGAACAAGCCTCTGCAATCCCTGAAATTTGGACTGTATCAAGGTGGTACGCCCAGACGAACAATTTGGAACCCCCACCACCAGAAGAACAACCCCATGGAGAAGCCCAGGGTGAAGAAGGAACAACAGGATGCCACTGGCTCCATGAGTGGTGACTGCCTCTCTCTCTTTCTCTCTGCTCTTTTCTATTTCTTTTGATCTCTCTACCTCACATTTATAATTATAATTAAATAAATCCCATGGTATTATTATATAATTGTATTATGAGTGTATTATTGATTTTAGCATATGGTCTCATTTGCACCTTAATTTGGGCAGAGGTATCTCTTATTAATCAGATCATAACAGCATTTCAGGCCAATTATCACAAATCTGGTCAGATATCTCATGTATGATGTATCATAGATCATGTATCATAAATGTTATATGACATAAATATCAGTTTGTTTAGCTGCAGAATAGCATCGCAATCATTCCACTTTCTAGAAGTTGGCTGGTATTCTTTCCTGCAAAAAATTTGCCTTTATAGTAAGGCCAAATCAAAGGCTGCTTTCAGCAGTTCTTGAAGGAAATGTTAAAAGGTCAAACCTAGTAACAGTTGAGTTAAACAATAAAGTGACAGCTGCTCCTTGCATCCTTTACCTTGTCACATGCAGCTCCTGCTAGATTAACTGGGGGTGAGGTTTGGGTGTCCAAGTTCACTTGCCACGAGAATGTTGCATGTTCCCTGAAAAAGTTCAAAAGTTATG
>NW_008685651.1:0-3943 GCF_000695815.1 Acanthisitta chloris | reverse complement strand
TGATTATCCTGGGTGTAAACATGTTCCAAAAGAATTAACCTTTATCATTTTACAAGTGGCATGAAAAAACCTGACAAGGAAATAAGAAGAACAAATCTTATGAGGAGCAGAACAGCTGAGGGAACTAGAGTTTAAGCCTGGAGAAAAAGATACTTAAAGGGGGGGGAACCTTATGGCTCACCACAACTACCTGAAAGGAGTTTGTAGACAGGTCAGGGTTGGCCCCTTCTCTCACGTAAAATGCCATAGGACAAGAGGAAAGTGGCTCAAGTTGAGCCAGGAGAGTTGGGATTGGATATTAAGTTTAATGATAACATGGCACTATTAGTTTAATGGTTGGACTCAATTACCTTAGAGGTCTTTTCAAAACTTAAAGATTCTATAATTCTAAGCAATTCCAGGGTTTTTTACCTTAAAAAGGGGTTAAAACAGTAGAGCAGCACTGTGAAAATTGTGGAACAATTTTGGTACTACAAAATAGTTAAGTTACATGATTCCCTTGCATGTTACTGGTATAGATATATTGTTTTCAAAAATGTATTAATGTTCTGTACTTTATGGTAAAAAATGGTACTGTTTTCCTTTTTTCTAATATAGAAAGTCTATTTTGCCATGGATCTTCTAATTTCCATTACAAGAAGACTTACTAAAAAGTCAGTTGGCTTTGATGTAGTCCTACTTGGTTTGTTTGTTGTTTTCAGCAAATAATATATGAAGATCTGTATGCTGAATTGCATGAGAAAGTGTTGTCCAAACCACTTCTTGCCAGCACTGAATTCAGAAGCATTTCCTTTGTGAGATAGCAAGCAGGTTTTTTTTTTTCTCCATTCCTTATCCACAAACCCAGGGCTTCACTCAAACCAGTACCATTTGCCTTTAGCCCACAGTTACACAGGCTGACCCCAATCTCTACATCTTCATCCTATATATCCGACTCCTTAGGTGAAGGATTCTGTCACCTTGGCTAGAGCTGTCCCAGTAACAAAGCTGTTATACCACCCATTTCCAGTTAGTTTCTCCCCTACATGTTAGCATTTAATACATCTATAAATCTGTAGACTACACTTTAACTATTACTACAAGTACATAGATTTATTCTTTGAATTTGTATTACATTAAAATGCAGCCTACAGCAAACGACCTTTAAGCAAGTAAACTATACAATTTTAAAACATAAATATAAAGCCTTCCAGATCTAACAAGATGATTCAAATCCCCAGGTAGGTAGCAACAGATGGAAAATGTCTGAGCACTCAAGTGACTCCACTGAATGTAACAGAAATGTTTACATTTTGGAAATGAAATGTGTGCTTTCAGGTTTTACCGGACAAGGCTGAAAGCCGGGTCTGTTGCTTATGGATACAGAGAATAATTACGCTGGAATCATTCTAGTCCTCAATGACTGGCCTTCTTCGTGTGACATTAAGAACTTTATTGGTAGTTGCAGAAGATAGGTCAAAACGTATGTAGGCACGGCAATTTAATTTTCCCTCCCCTACATCTCTAGTTGAGTCAGAGCAGTAGTCTATGGAGTGTTATGTTGTGTTGTTACCTTCCCTCTACCTGTACAGAGGATTTAATTTCCAGGATTGCTAAGGCAGCAGTCTCAATGAACCTGAAATGCAAATGAAAAATGTTAGAGAATTTCTAGAAGTTTGTGCTTACTGTAGTTTTCCATGACAATAGCAGTAGGCACCATAGAATCATAGAATCAACCGGGTTGGAAGAGACCTCAAAGATTATTGAGTCCAACCCTACTGTGGTTACTAGACCATGGCACTAAGAGCCACATCCAGTCTCATCTTGAAAATCTCCAGGGATGGTGAATCCACCACCTCCCTGGGCAGCACATTCCAATGCCTGATCACTCTCTCCATAAAAAATCTCTTCCTAATATCCAACCTAACCCTCCCCTGGCAGAGCTTGTGTCTGTGCCCTCTTGTCCTCCTGCTGGTTGCCTGGGAGAAGAGACCAACCCTCACCTGACTCCAACCTCCTTTCAGGTAGCTGTACAGGGTGATAAGATCTCCCCTCAGCCTCCTCTTCTCCAGGCTGAACACCCCCAGCTCCCTCAGCCTCTCCTCATGCCACTTGTGCTCGAGTCCCTTCACCAGCCTCGTTGCTCTTCTCTGGACCTGCTCCAGCACCTCAATATCCTTCCTGAACTGAGGGGCCCAGAACTGCACACAGTACTCAAGGTGTGGCCTCATCAGCACTGAGTTCTGTTTACAGCTGCACTCACCCATTAATTATTTTACCAGCCCAAGACACATCCAAAACTCTGGCAGGATGTTGTACTGATTGATACATTAACAGGCTCATCTGAGGAATGGCTTAGTTTTGCAGCTATTGATGAATGTGAAGCATAGTTAAAGTGCACTCTCCCTTAAGTCTGAAAGTTTTCTTGACATCAGCAGCAGGACTTGAACTTGGCTGTGATGAATCACACGATATACCAGAGAAAAAGTAAATATCTCTGGGGACTGAAAAGATAAATGTACTTTTTCTGACTTCACTTACTCACTGGTGGTAGCAAATGCCAGAAGATGATAATGTATGCAGTCAATCACATCAGCCATAACTACAAAGTACCATAGTTCATGGTTGGTTAATTCTTAATTGATTCTGATGCTCTGGCCTAAAATAGAGAATAAAATATGTCACCGATCGAGGGTCTTGTGAAGTCCACACTTTGTGCAATTCATGCACCTTTATGAATGCTATCCAGTGACTTTTCAAACAGGAAATGGTATTTCCAATACTCATGTCAGATCTGAGTGAACAGAGTGAAACGCAATGATTAAAAATTCCAAGAAGAGTTTTCATGCAGTTGATGGTGGCTGAGACCAGCCACTCCCATTCAATAATAGCAATTGAACTATGAGAAAAGGGAGGGCAGAAATGCGCCGAAACAGGGGAAGAGCAAGCAGAATGGTCAAATCTGGGGGTGACATATTCCACTCAGGATAGTACAGCTTCTGTCTCCTTTAACCCAAGAGTTGACATAAAAGAATGTCATGATGCTCAACGACCTAGCCATTCCTTACCAAGAAAGCAGCAGGATTGGAGCAACATTGGCATGACTGGAACCAGTGCAGCTGAACCCTTGGGGTAAAATGCATTTTCTTTTTTTTGGTAATCCCATTGTTATTTATGGTTAACCCCATATTTTATCGTTCACAAAACAGATTAAGCTTGCTCTGTTGTCTGCAGGCAAGAGGAGGATATGTGGGGAGCTTCTGCTGCCCTGGAGCAGAGCACTCTTGCCATGGCCTTTGTGGGTTTGAACAGGTCTCACATTTATTTCTACACTTTGATGAGTCTAATCCCTATTTGTGAAGAATTGCTGGAACACACTGATCACTGTAGAATACTTGGGCATTTTACAAGCCTCTAAGGCTATGGTTTATCTGAAATAATACATTAGCACCTCCAGTCATTTGCACTTTGACACAAACACTGAGAAGTTTGTCTTTTTGCTCCGACTATGATAGTGATTAAAAGATTATTAGAAAGACCTGTTCATCTTTGCATGGGTACGCTGAGGAAACTATCTCTGTGGCATTTCTTTTTACTCCAAGAGGTAACACATCTCTTGCAAAAGGCAAGGCAAAAGATGGGAAAAGGAATTTCTGGCATAAGACTGAAAACCGTGTCTCAAAGAGTCCACCCTTGTGCAAATCTGAGGATGCAGCAATGTCACAAATTCTAAAGAAACAGACACGCAGAGCTTGAGACAAATGAAATTCAGCGCTTCAGTTTCAGCAAGCACAGCTTTTGTCTTTGACATACTGTACATGCTGGACCAGGAAACAAACAAAAATGGGGGGAGGCGTCTCAGACAAAGCTCCCTTTATGTTTCCGATCTTATCTTCCCTGAAAAGAAGGGCAGAGTGATATAATTCTGGACGAGGCAGCAAAACATCGAGGCTGCGCCTCTGGC
>NW_008685650.1:24623-48114 GCF_000695815.1 Acanthisitta chloris | reverse complement strand
CGGGCTGTGCCCGGCGGTGCTGGTGTGCCTGTGTCCCGCTGATCTATTGCCTTGCTGTGTGCTGTTTGTAAGGATGGTTAGGCGGCTGAGGGAATATAGTGAGTGGGTCAGGAAGGGACAGGAGCACGAAGCCGGCGCAAGGAACAAGATTGAGGGTGGTTGGGCTTGAACTTGGTGGAAACTGAACCTTTCTACCAACGGGTGCTCATTCTCTGTGCCTCACACCAGGTCTCCAGAGCCCCCAGTTCACCCAGAACGTACCAGCACCTCTTGCACAACGGGGAAAAAAAAAATTCCCCCCTCCCCGGTGCCAATGAGAGAAAGTGATGGTAGTTTTTGTGCTGCAGGCCTGGGGGATTTCAGGGCAATCTCAAACGTAGCTGGGTCAGAGCAGAGTCCCTGGGGAATTTGGGGGCTAGTGAGAGTGGGGCCTGGAGCAGAGCCCTGGAGAATTCAGGTAGCTGAGAGCACAGAGCTGCATGGGACTATCAGCCACAGAGGTTCGTGTGCTGTGCCCATACGTAGATCTGCTTATCTGTGCCCTGCTGCAAACGTGGAGTTTGAGAAGCAACTGGTAGAGAAAATAGTAACAGAAAAGGAAGCAGGAAGAGAAGCTGCTGGTTGCTTCAACACTGCCAGCAGTACTTGCTGACCTTTTCTGCTTCTCTGGTTCATGTTTTTTTTTCTGTAGAACGGCTCTGAATTTATTCAGGTGGGTGCAGTGCTTGAAAGCAAAGTGGGGTTTTTCTCTCCTAAGGTTTGGGCGTGTGAAAGGGAAAACACCTCCCACTTTTGGTTTGCTGTCTGTGAGAAATGGCTTGGCTTCTGCTCCAACCTGAAAGGCTGAAGGAGTGAAAGTTGCAGGGTGCCAAGGATGGACAAGGAAGTTGCACTCAGATGTTTGGATCTCATCACTGCTTCCAGTTTCCTGAACTCTTTCAGATTCCTGAAATAATGAAACCAAGACGTGCAATGCAGTTAAGCAACTCTGAGATATGTCACAGGAAAATGTTGAGGGCTCCTTGCAGGCAGACAGTAGATGATGAACCAGCAGCAGAAGCCTACAAACTTGGGGTGAGGAGAGCAGCAGTCTTCAGGCTTGAATGCACGCACTGATCCCAAAGGGATCTGTCTCCTTGTGTGAGTCCCACGGGATGCCCATGAGTGGATGAGCAGAGTGTTCTCCATTCTCCATCAGGGAGCACCTCCAGCTCCAAGATAGTGCAGGGAAGCATTGCCCGGACTCAGCCCATGGCATGGGGAAGTGGGCACGATTGCTCCCCCTTTGCAAGGATGGCCTTCTGATGCTGAGCCATGCAAAGAGTTAAAGACTCACATGTTGCACCATTCTGGGGGTTTTGTATTTTTTTTACAGGAAAATTTAAGTTGTGGTGGACTAATGGCCAAGATATGCCTTGCCTTGTGGAAAGTACCACCTTGGAGCAGCTTGCTGACATGCCCCTGCCATGTGTTGGACTCTGTGGTTAGCACTCAATTAGACTCAGAATTTTCCTTCATATTCATCTGGAAAAAAAGGGTAATTCTTTCTGACTAAAAAAACGTGCCTTTCTAGATGAACCTAGGGTTGAGGGCTCCTATTCTGGGGGGCTATGAAGGGTAGTAGTGCAGTGCTACATAATCAGAACTACATGAGGCCTTCAGGCCAGGAGCTGGGAAAATTGAACATTAAAAATGCATCGTGCACCGTCTAAAACACGGCAGTGTCCCTGTTCTAGATCCCACAGCTGACCCCAAAATGAGACTGCAAAGCAAGATCTGGAATTCTCATTTTTCACCTCTCCATCTTCTCTTTGCCTCCCTAGGTTCAAAGGTGCCTTTACACAGGATCTTCTGGGGCCCTCAAAAATGTTAGTTTTGGACAAGTGTCAAACTCTTAACAATCTCACATTCTTTTAATAGCACCTTTTTCCTCTGTAATGACAGCAGGCTGTTTTTTTGAGTGGGGAATATTTCTGGGCTTACCCCAATTCTCTGTCCCCAGGTGCACATCTGCTTTGTCACTGGCCAGTAAATAACAACCTGCTATAACAGGGGCATTCAAAGCAGGGACAGCAAATGCCACGTGAATTCTGTTCAGGACCTGGCCAGCTTGCTGTGCTGAGCCCTGGCAAGCAAGTGCTGGTGAGGCAGCAGTGTATGACCCCTCATGCATGTGCAAAGGAAGCACTTGCCATTGCAGAATGCTCAGGGCTGCTGTGCTGACTTGGGTTGATGTTTGCAGGAGAGAATAGACATCCAGCAGCAGTGGGGGCTTCTGGCTCTGCTCTTCCTTCACCTTAGTCAGGGCAGGGCCTTGCTTTCTCCAGCTAACCTTGGTGGGGTGGTGACCCTCACTTCTTGCCTGACTTCGCGTGGTAATGACAGGGGACCCTTGCCTCCCTCCGTGCTGTCCAGGGTAGCTCAGCTGAAACAGTTGGTGAGAGCCTTGGCTGCAAACAGCCTGTGCCTGAGCAAAGCCAGTTCCAGATGCTTTCGCCTAGACGTGAGATCATGTGGGGAATAGTGAGAGAGGTTTTAAAGGGCTTGGCTGAGGGAAGTTCTGGAGATGGCAGCAGAAGAGGTGCCTCAGGGGAGCCAACTTGGTTTCAGAGGGTACTGGACTTTGGTGTCTTATTGAAGAAACCAGAGTTCATTGCAGAAATGACCAACTCTTTCTTTCCAGGCTTGCTTTCTTGCACAGACTGTCCAAGAGCAGCCTGACTCACTGCACAGGACAAAAGGGAAATGGTGGAAAATCAGTGTGCTCTGTTCATTGTGGCATCTACCACACTCCTCAGGATGCTTCCAAAATCCATCTTTAACACATATTAAAAAGAAAAATTAAAAACACCCCACCAAAATACAAAAACAGCTGTTTCAAATAACCATAATTCTGCAGGGTAGAAGATAAGCAGGATAATGGCTTTACCACAGAGGGAGGCACTGCAGTGCCAGCTTGGGACAGCCAGCAAGGTCAGGTACACATCTAGCAAACAGAACTGCAAAGTCACCTTTCAAACTGCCCCTTCATTAGGTTTATAACTGGCATGTTGGCTAATGGGAGCATGTGAGTCCAGAAGCCTCCCTAGTAGTTAGTCTCCAAGTCCTGCTATTGAGCTTGGGGACATCAGTGAAGCAAACCCAGACAGCTCCTGTGGACCTGGGATTTGGCTTAAATGGTGGATCTGAGGCACCAGGGATGACAGGCCAGTTGCTCATTGATGTAAACCAAGTGATATTTTCATTTTGGGTTGCATGCCAGTGCTGGCACTGTGTTCCCCCCCTGCATGGTGACAGGGTCTGAGGGCCAGTGTTGTTCCTTCTGCCACTTTCTTTCTATAAGCTGCTGGTAGTTGTGTCCATATCCTTTCCAAGACTATTGGGGTGAGGGGACTGTGGGAGCCCATCAGAAGGGTGGCATGCCTGCAAGCAGAGGGGCCCATCAAGCCTGCCTTACAATCACTCTCAATTCACCATACAGCGCCAACGGGCAAAACATTGAGTTTCTTGGCACTTGCTAATGAAAATAAGCCCTAGTGGGGTGTGGTGGGTTAAACGTGGCCATCTGTGATGGGAAGGGAGAAGGTTTCATTGTGCTATAGGTTTTGAAATGGTGATGCTCTTCCTGCATTGTGCAAGCAGCAATGTTTGAAGTGCTAAGTGTGCTTTCTGCTTTGAGAGCAGGCTTCTCCTTTCTGTGAGAAAAGATGTAGTCTGGGGAACATAATTGCAGTCTGCAATGTAGAAAAGATGTGTCAGGTGTGAGGAATATGAAAAACATCCACAGGAGAGGGAGTTCAGCCTTTTGGGACAGAAGGTATAGTGCATCTTGCAATCCCAGCCACAGCTCTTCTGAGGTTCCTGGTGTTGCGACAGCGGCAGATGTGGCCAAGCACGTGTGGTTCACACAGGCAACATGTGCTTCCACATGGCAGCTGAGGCAAATTCACTACTGGACTCCTCCAAAAACTACTGCTCCTCCTACTTCCCTCAGGCTTTTCCTCCTCCCAGCTGCATGCATCCTACTCCTGTTCTGAGGGTTATCCACCTGCAGTATAAATCTCATTTGACCCTCAAACTAGAGTTAGGTGAAGGATAGAAGTAGTGTGAAAATAAGAGTGAGAAAGGGACTAGGCTGGGAAGCAGGGTCTCCTCTTCTGCCAGCCAGGTGCAAATGTGTTCAAGATGTCTCAGGAAATCATGGGTTGTTTACAGGAATGAGAGCTAAGCTTGAGGGAGAAAGAGTTGAGGCACCTCTGGGGAAGAAGGCGAATGGGAATGGTCCTCAGAAATTACCGTTAGCTTATTGGGGAGCGCTTATAGTACCAGAATCTGCCAGGTTGAAGGATGACTTTCCTCAGCTTGAATGACTGAAATTGAGACTAGGCAGAATCATAGGTGTGATGGGTTAGGAAAAGACCTGTGGTGGCTTTGAATTACTTGATTGGGTGGTTGTTTTCTACCACATGAATTTCTTTCATTCTGAGTTGTGACCAAAGCCTTCTCTCCTGTCTTTCTCTTCTGGCTATTTCTTCACCAGCTCCCTCTGTAAGACTGCTGTTCCAGGTAATAACTCCTGCTTTTGACCATATATCAAAAGAACAAAGGGACATGAATTAATGGGAAAGGGCTTTGGGACAGCAAAACACAACATTTGAAAAGCTACTTCTGCATTTGATTCTTCATGAATTGGATTTCAGAGAATTGGGAAGTGCTGATTTGTGAGGGAAGAGGAACGTACGTACAAGACCACTGAATGCTCTGTTTCATCCATTGGTCTAACAAGGCTTAAAAATATCTGCCTGCTTCCTTTCTCTACTTACGTACTTTGCATGATGCAATTCAATGATGGCATTGCCTTGATGCATGGAAAAGTCCTCCTGGGAGGAGGAGCAAGGACGTTGATGGCTGACGTCCCCTCTTCCAGCTTCACCCTCACCCTGTGCACTTAACCAAACTCACAGGGCAAGGAAGCCTTTGGAGGAGGCCACCAGAGACACTGCTGTGCTGGTGTGTTCCCAGGATGGCCCTGGTCTGACAGAAAGAACAGGCAAACTCTTGACACCAATCACAGGCAAAGGAAGCTGCTAACTGTAAAACCTCTTGCTCTTAAAACTGAGATAGCATTTCTGGTCTGGGAAGAGATGGTCTGTCCCTAATCTGCCAGGTATATGACTGCACAAAGCTGCAAGACAGTGTAAGAGAATCTGGTTTTGGGGGAAAAAAACAAACATTTGATTGGTTTCAGACCATATGTTGTCAAAAGTCACTTAAAGTTAAGAAAATAACTCCAGGAGACAGAGGTGTGGCAATAAGGATGCTGCCTCTCTTGTAGGTCCAGTATTGCTGTGATCCATAACTCTCCAATGACAGTGGCACTGCACAGCCTCCAAGCAGTCACTTCTGCCCCAAACCCTCAGCAGCAGGAACACAGAACAGCTTCTTGTTTGACACAGGTGTGGCAAGAGCATGAGCTCAGGCTTTGTGTCAGAGCAGGCATTTGCCGGGTGTGGGAAATGTGTCGGTCTCCAGTCTGTCAAAGCCGCTGTCGTACTGGAGTAGCTGGGGAGCTGTAAAAGGCAGAGGAGTGTGAGATCTTTTTGCATGCTGTTCAGTCATCTGCTTGCACTGGGACCGGTGCTTGGAAAGTGAAATGTTGCTTATCCTGTCCTCAGTCTCTAGAGCCTTCTCATTTTCTTCCACTGAATATCCATGACATGCCAGCGGCTTTGATGTAACCTAGTCATGTGTGGCTTAAGTTGTTTTGGCTGTGATAGTGAAACCTGTGAGGCCACACTTGGACAGACATAAATGTATTCAGAGATAAACAAGGCTAGTTGTGAGAAACCCATAGGCACCTTGGACCATGGCCAGGAGGAAGCAACCCAGAAGAACTGATTGTGTTCCTAGCTGAAAAGGATGATACGTGTGTGTATTGATAAGGGAAAATGAGGGGCAACATAATCCCCAAGTTCAGGAACTGGCATGTGAAAACATGGTCCACTGGTAAGAATTTCTACCAGCAGAAATAAGTGCAGCAAAGGTCACTGCCGTCATTAAGAAACTAAGGCTGGAGAGGTATGTGAGCTGGGATCCCCAAGCAGCCAACTATCCTGACCTTGGTAAAAGGGAAATGAGATCAAGTACAAAATGAGTTTACCAGGGCTATCTCATGCCTGGCTATCGTACGAGGTTTATTTTGATAAGATAATTGACTATGTAGGCAGTGGACTTCAGAAAGGCAGTCCTTACAGTGCTACAGGCAAAGCCATTAAACTGAAGAAACAGAGGATTAATATGAGCATTGTAAGGTTTTACCTAAAGAAAGGATGTCAGGAGGTTGTGCCTCAAGGGAAGTGAGCCGGGTGGAAAGGGGTTATTAATGATGCTCTTCAAAGGGCTGATCTTGTTTACCTAGCAGGAAAACAAGCTGTAATCAGATTCGGTCCGATTTGAAGGACTAAGTCACTTCAAAGATTTGTCAGGCTACAGGATGAGAAGAGCTGATGGCACTGAGGACTGGAAAAGGGGAAACAGGATAAAAATCACCAAATAAAGCAGCACAAAGTGCAAGCTTGTGCGTGCAGAGGGTAGCTGCAAGATGTTTTGCTCCCAGCTTGTCTCCTGCCTTTCAGAAATTACAAAGGAAGGGGAGATTTGATTGATTGAGGATGAGTTCTCACCATAGTGCAGCTAAGAAAAAGAAGACAGTGACCAGAGATGAAATCTCCACAGCTAGTTTAAAGGTACCTTTGCATGTCTATGGTGGTGCAGGGCCCCTGCAGTGGTCAGGCAGGGTGGCTCTGGGAGCCCTGCCAGGCTGATAGAGGACAGAGCAGAGAGGGACAGGCTGGGGTAAGAGTCCCCTGTGTGGGGAGAGACCAAACAGCATGGGCAGCACCCAGAGGTGTGCAGGGGCATGGCTGCAGGGTGGGAGAGGTTCCCTGGCACCATTAGGGTGCTGATACTGGAAAAAGCATGGTGCCAGTGTCTCACCAGGATGCAAGGGCAGCAAGTCCAAGCCTGCACTCCTCCACAAGCCCACTGCAAAGCCACACATACCCAACAGGGCTGGCAATTCTGGGTGTCCACAACTCAGTGTACCACCTCACCCTGGGGTAGATCTTTCCCATGGTAGCAGGGACAGGGCTGAATGCTCAGGAGAGCTCTTCTAGACATGTTTGCTTCAGACTACTTTCCAAAGGTGATCCCAGGGTTGCTGGTGCTGCTTGCAAGCTTCTAAAGGTCCTCACCATGGTGCAGCCTTCTTTTGAAGGTTGCAAACTTCTGAAAACCAGGGCTCAATTGTGGGATGCCAGGGAAGGAATTTATATGTGTATGGGCATGGCCAGTGCACCTGGTGAACAGGCCAAACACAGCACCTGTGCTGTGTGGAATTGCTTTGTCTCTTCTCATTTAGATCTCAGGCCTCCCCTCAGTCTTTGCCCTCTCCCAGTGCCCTAAGCGTAAGACAAGATATATTGATGGAGGAGCTGAAATGAACAGATATCCTCACCTTAGCCTCAGAGTTAGTGGATGTGGCCTCTGAAGGAAGGCAGATCCAAGTAGAAGGTACCCATGCTCCAGAGGTCTGAGGGTTTCCATCAAAAAATGGGTGATACCCATGTAAAGGGGGAAATCCCATAGCTCACACTTACAGAAAATCACTCCTTTTATGTTCAAATGGAAAAGAAACAAAGCAAATCTGGACACTGCATTTAGGCTTGAGGTTCAGATATTTTCAGGTTTGGTTCTTGTTTTAAGTTTTAGGGAACTTTTGCTTTTGTTTATTTTCTCCTGAACTCCCCCTCCCACCTTCAAATGTCAGCCTGGCAGGTTTCTGGAATTGAGTCCTTTTGAGCTTTGTTTCCCGAAAGTCCTGAATTTGCAGTTCCCATGTTGCCATCTGATTTGTGTGTACACTACAGTGAGCTGTGTCTGCTGATGTGTCAGTAAGGGCACATACATAGCTGTCTCTAAAAAAGCAAATGTGCCAAAAATTATAGTGCTTGGCAGGAAAGCTACTCCAGCATGAGGAGTGTCCAGTCCGCAGGTTGCCAGCACAACCTTGCTGCAGATGAAGGTTTTGGAGGCTTTCTGTACTGATCCCTCTAGTGAACACATGCAAACTGAAACCAGCTAATGCTTTCTAACACACATATGGGTATAGTTTTTCAAAGGCTTGGAAAAAGAAGGACCTTCAACAATGCTCCTCTGACCATTGAATTTCTTGTTCCAATGCAGAAACAAGTCAGAGTCCATTAAGGATATACAGGCATAAGGAAAAAAATCTTATTTTCTTACTGTTAGTCTTAGATGTTTCTTTTCTTTATGTTTTTTGTTTTTTGTTTTTTGGTTTGTTTTTTGGTGGATATTTTTAGTAGATCAGTCTAAACCTTATGTGATGTAAAAAAATTTCAGCACAGTGATGAACTTTTTGAAATGAAGTCTAACCACAACCAAAGCAGAGGACAATGCCTAGCAGTGCTGATTACACATGGTGCTTTCAGCTCTGCTTTTAACAGAGGGCATAATTCTGCTCTTTGGATGTGACTCCCATTGAAATCAGTGTTGCATTATACAACTTTGAGTCAGACTGGTATTCACACTTACAAATACAGTGCTTGTCCATATGGGAAAATTGCAGGTAGGAAGCTGGGCTGCCAGATAGCAGTGTGCTCATTGATTCTAATTAACTCCACATTTACATGCTCCTAGTAGGCACCAGGGGTGATTTGCCTTACTTCACTCTTAAAGGCAGGAGAGGTCTGAACACAATGGTTTGGGTGAAATTATATACGACAGTTGGAGCTGATTTAATGCCTGACATGTGTCAGCAGGGAACTGTCCCTTCTCTCTGCCCTCAGTCCAACAGATCTTGCTGCTGGTGCTGGTTCCAGTAAATCAATGCAACTCACAAAGATGGCAACAAAAAGCAGGTTTATTTAATTTTTTTTCTTTGCTGGGTTAGTGTGTTGAAGTAGATTCCAAGGAGGCACTGCGAGATAAATGTTCCAGGATAAGATTGGTCCCCGTCTCTGATGAACTGTATTGAAGTAATTCTTGGGATTTTTGCAAGCCTGCATCTTAGAAACCAAGCACAATGGGAATCAGCTGTGGATTACTAAAATCAAAACAACATTCTGACAAGAAAAACCCACTTACTGGTTGTCAGTTCTTAGTTGTATTGACAGATTCCTTGAGCTGGCAGGACAAGTGCCCAGCAGACATCATGTAAAAGGCAGATCTAAGGCACTGCTTCTCAAACATGGTGCTTCACATCTTGATTCATTCCTTTTACACGTGCATTTTCATATCCATGTCATTATCAGGACACACATGCTTAAACACTTACGTTAGCACTGTGTCAGTTTCTCGTGGTGACTGTGGTTTTACAATTAGGACAGTTTGAACTTCTGTGGAACCTCTGCAAAACCTCTAGGACCAAAATTCTCAAACTTTGCCTACATGTGATCCACTCTGAAGCCAACTCAGAGCCTTACACTTTTTTCCCCAGTGAATGCAAGTGTGGGCTCTGTTCCCCAGGTAGCACAGATCAATACTGTCCTGTCTGGATAAGAAACAGACTGAAAATCATCTTCCCCTTGATGCAGTCACTTGTGCCAATAGGAAAATGCCTGATTAGGCAGGCTTTCCAGGGAGCTGGCTGTCCTCAGCTGCATCCTGTCACTGCTGCTGCCTGAAGCACGGAACACAGGTGTCCTGCCTGTGGGGAGAGGCAGGGCTCCAGCAGCCCTCTGGGGCAGAACAGGACAGGGAGTGTGCTGTAAATGTGCACCCTGGGGTACAACACTGTAGTCTTCTGAGGTCAGGCAGGTCCCTTTTCAATGCTTGCTCATTGCTGCATTTAAATCTATTCCATGTAATAGCACAAGAAAAGGGGAAAATACAGATCATCCTGTACTACCAGGTGCTGTGTATCAGCAGTATCTACCTCGTTGCAGGCATTGCTGCTGCACGTGGTGTTGTATTGTTCCTGCTCTCTGTCCCACGGCCACAGTGAGGGTAGTGGGACAAGGCCAGCTCAGCCACAGGGGTGCTGTGCCCAGTCAGCCTAAGCTGCTTGTGAGAACAGGACCAAGGTTCACAGCCTCTTACGAGCTAGCAGAAACCTACAACACAACCAGCGTACTTAGTAACTTACAGCACGGCCAGCCACAAAGTTTGAGTGACCCATGTGCTGAAATATCTGTTGCAAATGTTTTAAAAAAAAGGTTAAAAATCAGCCTGTGTCTTCTTCCCTGGCAGGGGGAGCTGGCATAACCTTAACAGGCAGTGCATCCTGCTTTATCAAGAGGAACCAGCATATTGCTCTGTTTTCACACACTGGGGTGGGAGCAGTGGGAGATTGGGACCTCCTTTACGAGCTCCTCTGCTGCAAGGGAAGGATTTGCAGGAACTAGCCTGGAGGAAAGGTGTGGATGAGGGAAGCTGTGAGTGCCAGCTTACATGCAGAGACCTGCTCATTCCTTCCTGCACAGACCATGTGAGCATGTTGTGCTCTTCTGTGTGGTGGTTGCACTACAACAAACTACAGCAATCAAGTGGGTCCCATACAGCAGTTTGCTGTGAGGATAATAGAAGATTAATCCCAGAATATTGAGGCAATTTCAGCCAGAAGCCCTGGTGCTTTGAGCAGTAAAAATCAAATATCCATGCAGAAATCAGGTCAAAGTTACCCTTGTTAAACAATATGGGTGAATATTGCATTTATGTTATGTGAATTAATTTCACACATTTCCCCCTCTCTGTTTTTGAGTTGAAAAGATTTTTATATCTTTATTTGTCACTCCTGGCTTACCATGACATAGCAGACATGCTGTCTGTGCTTTCTAATTAACCATGTCACCAAAGCATGGTGTCTGTGCATGGCCAGGCAAGTGCCAAGTGTGCTGCCTGCACTGGGCATTGCTGGACTCTGGTCCCAGCCATACACTGCACTTGTCACAGTTGTCACATCCCCAGAACACTTTGATAGAAGAAATGTTCTGCCTTGGTTTTATGAGCTCAGAGTTTGGCCCCTTCAGATTTCTGAAATAATCTGTGGAATTACAGAACTGCAGAATCAATAAATCAGCTTGGAAAAGACCTCTGAGATCATCAAGTCCAACCTATGACCTAACACCACCATGTCAACTAGACCATGGCACTAAGTGCCATGTCCTTAAACACCTCCAGGGACAGTGACTCCACCACCTCCCTGAGCAGTCCATTCCAGTGTCTAATCACCCTTTCTGTGAAGAAAGTCTTCCTAATTTCTAACCTAAACCTCCCCTGGCTCATCTTGAGATTATGTATGTCCTCTTGTCCTGTCACTTGTTACCTGGGAGAAGAGACCAACCTCCACCTGACTACAACCTCCTTTCAGGTAGTTATAGAGAGTGATAAGGTCACTCCCGAGCCTCCTCTTCTCCAGACTAAATAACCCCAGTTCCCTCAACCTCTCCTCATAGGACTTGTGTTCTGGAACCTTCACCATTGGCTAGCTGAGTGATAATGGGAAGCTCAGTCTGTCTACTGGCTTGAATGTTACATGACTGCAAAGCTCGTAGCCCTCTGAAAGTCCTGTCACAGCATACAAGCCACTCTGGAGGGCCAGAGGACTGCTGATCTCTGGACCATGGATCACACTGGACAGGCTACAGAGCAACAGTGCACCAAGCCCAGAGCACTGTGCAGAGGCAAATGCTGGCTCTGAGCCCTTCTCCTAGGTTTAAAATAGCTTTCACAGGTCCAGCAAGGGCTTCCTTGTGCCCAGGGTGGTGGAGGAGCACAGTGCCGAGGGAATGGTGCCAGGTGAAGGATCCCCAGCAGACACGTGTGACCTTTCCTGAACACGAGAGAACTGAGCCCAGCACTGGGGCACTGCCTGAGATCTCCTCCTTCAGTTGGCCTGAGCACTAGTGCAATCAAATGCTATACCATTTCAGTGGGCCATCACCCAGTGGCATCTTTGGATTAAATTAGTTTGGAGACCTCTCAGTGAAGGGTCTAGGATATGAGTGGGACAGGCTCCATCCCCTGCTCTGAGGGATCAGTGCTATCTGTTCTGCCATGATGAAAATAGGTTGCACAAGTGCACAAGTAAAACCTGTCCTTGTTTCCTAAAAGTCCTCTTTTTTTCCTTTCTTCCCTTTTTTCTTTTTATTTTTTTTTCTGTAAACAAGATCATGCTTGGGCTCTAATCTGTGCCGAGATGAAGCATTAAACTTCTTCAGATCTTGCCAGTTTTAGAGTCCAAAGGTTGGGGATGGCTAGGAGGAAAAACAAGAAATCTCTTGAGCTGTGGGATTTTTGTTATTGTTATTTTCCTTTGTAAGATGAAAGGGATTTTCTGTAACCTGAAACTGTTGGATTTGCCTCTTACTTCACAAAGTTCTTTTGTTATTGGTATTGTGTAGGAAACAATCTAACTTCATGTGAAAGGCCTAACTTCTCAGGATGCTGGGACCACTTTGGTAAGGCTGCCTTCTGCCCTTCTCTTTCAGGAAAAGAAAAAAAGGCTCATTTAATTCCACTGATAAACAGATGAATATTACCAACTGAATTCAGTTCATTACTCCACATACCCTGTATTCCATATACTGGCATTGGAACCATAGAATGCTGACAGGACCAGAAGAAATGGCCTCAAGTTCTGCCACAAGGGGTTTAAATTGAATATCAGAAAAAATCCCTTCACCAAAAGGCTTACAAAGCCCTGGAACAGGCTGCCCAGGGAAGCCATTGAGTCTCCATCCCTGGAGGTATTTAAAAGATGTGTAGACCTGGTGCTTAAGGACATGGTTTAGTGGTGGACTTGGCAGTGCTGAGTTAATGGTTGGACTCAATGATCTTAGAGGTTTTTTCAAACCTAATTCTGTGATTCTATGAAAGAAAAACTCCCTAAAAATGTTACTCTGCTTTGCAATGAGATCATTTCTCTGACAAAGATATTTTTAAGGCACTTGCCATGTTTGGGTGATGTACTATCTTGGGTACTTCCTATTCAACCTGGACATTCTTGTGTTAAAAAGCATGTGGATGTGCTTTAGTTCAGATTAACACACCTTGAAAGCAGTAAAAGGTATCCCAGTTCTGTAGGAGGGAATGTGGTTATGGATCCTCAACGGATAGAAGGTGCTGTGTTTTAGTTTACAGTATTTGCCCAGTTCTGGCCTTTCTGATATTTTTCTGAGATGTTGATTGAGGAAGAGGGGGAGATTAAGTTATTTTCGTATGTTTTTACTGATCAGTAAATGTTCAAAATAGTGATGTTTGACTGCGTTGGAAGTGCATTTCCGCAGGGGTGGCTCTGCCATACGGAAAAAGTTGGTGGTTCTGCAGGAGAAATCTAGCAGCAATGTATTTGAACAGACTTCCCTTTGAGTGCAAAGGATTTCTACCACAAGTGCTGATTAGTAAAATTAAATTCCTCTACGCAGCACATATGCTGCAAAATTTCACTTGTCTTTTCTGCTGTCTCCCATGGTATTCTAGGAAAGCAAAGAAAAAATATAGTGTTTGTGATGCTGTCACATCTTCCTCTTCTCCACAGTAATTGTTTTAAGCAGAATTTAAAGGCCCTTTCTTATTAAATCCAAGCTTCCTTTTTCAAGCTGCAATACTTCTTCTACCTGTTTAAACCTGTTTCTGGAGCACATATATAGGTGAAATGCTGAAGGCCTATTCAAGTGCATGAGAAAGCTTATTTCTATGGGGATTTTGCTGTGAATTGGTGGGCTTATATTACCACTGCAGTGCTTATAGAAAGCAGGCTCTTCTGAACTGTGACTTCAATATCTATGAGTCCTTCAACTGTGTTAGCATCCTAAAGATGCATAATACCTCTACCCTTGAAGTGATGGATTCCAAGAATTAAGGATATGTGCTTAGGGAAGCTTTAAGTGATGGAAAAATTATTACCTCTGTCTCTGATCAAAGCAGAACAAAGCACTTGACTGCTACCCTCTCTCTGTTATTGCAGTCTCCTTGCAATCAAGATGCTCTCTGAAGGAGAAGATACCAAGGACTGTAATACTCAGGAAAAGAGAAGCTCTGACTGAGAATAGCATCCATAAGTTCAGCTGTCTATCTAAAATCTAGGCAGCCTTAGCGAACTGATTAGCTGGTCTAGGTTCCTCTGAGTGTGAGAAGGAGTTGTGATGCTTCCTTGCTACAGACTGGAAGCTGATGAGTTCAATTCCTTTCTCTGGGACTGCTCATCTAAAAGCAGGGTTAAAGCCCTGAGGAAGAAATGCAGATGCAGATGGAACAGACTGGAGTTTCCTTCTAGTTGTAATATGCTAATGGAAGAAATGTATGTTAAAAAAAGCTTGGATTTAAAATGAAAGTGAGGTGATAAACCATACAGATGTAAAAGGGTTGGTGGTAGCTCTATAAAGATAAGGATACATGATCAGGCTAGCAGTAGAAAGTGCATGGACCCGTCTGACTTACAGAGAGGCAGTCCCTGCCTGAGAGCTAGGGCTGTGATTTGGGAAAGCAATGCATGAATGGTTGTGTTAATGAGACTTTCTTCTTCTCTGAGTGCCATGAAAACCCTTATATGTAAACACATGGTCCTCCTGTCATCTGCATTTGCAAACCATGCTGGTGGTGCTGTTAGAAAATGCATGGATAAAGTACAAATGTACAGGATTTAAATCAGAGCCCAAATCACAAAATAGGTGTACTGGAAACTGTGGAGATACACAGAGTCTCAGTCTGATTCAACAGCAAACTCCTCTCTGCCATTTTTTCTCTACAGAAATGTTATAACCTATTTTTATTCTGGTATTTGATTTCTCTGTAGAATACCATCCTTTTAATTACGTAAAAATAAAATTCTGATTTGTATTACAGTCCAGTCCATCTAATCTAGCTAATTCAAGAAATCTGTACCGGAGGAAAACTGGAGCAACATAGTGGCAAATCATTTCTGATAAAAAGGATGCATTCGATTTGAATCAAAGTAATTTAAATCAGCAAACCAGCAGTCTGCATTTAAATAAATTATTTTAATCTTGATTTGTATTTGCTCTATTTTTTTCTCATAAAGAATATCAGGTTTTCATTGGTGTGCAACCCTCTCACTGTGATTGCTACAGCTAAATATAACCCCTTACACTATACCGGGCTTTGGTTTATTTTGCAGGAGGGTGTGCAGTATCTCTACAAATCTACATCACTTAGCATGCATATGCTGCCTCGAGCTCTTATTTACTAAGTGGTTTGCTCTTCTGCTCAGGATTTGCTTCAGACTGGCTTTGTTTGGCCATTTGGGTTTGTGACAGCTCTGCCCTTCCAGGCTTTAAAGCAAGGCTAGTCCATGCCTTGCCCCTGTCCCCTCCGGAGCCAGGGCCGTGGTGAGCAGTGGGTGCCTTCTGGAGGAGGTGGATCTGGTGCTGGGAAGGCAAACACTCCCTCCACCTCTCCCACCAGAGCCTGTGGATGCTCTCCAGAGCCCATTTGGTCCTGGTGGCATATCCAGTAGCTGCTCCCTGTCCAGGTGTTTGGCTGTAACAGCCATCAGGTGCAGCTTAAGCAATCCTCCTTAAATTTCTTTATGTAAGTGTACTTGATGGATTACATCCAGATGGGTCTGAAATGATGGTGCCAGGATGTTTTAAATTTCAAATACAATCTTTTAGGATTATTCCCAGAGTAGCATCAGGGTTTAACTTAGTTGCATTTCAAACTCCAAAGCCCCAGCACTGGGGTTGGTACCTTGGTACCCCAAAGTACCAGCACTGCCCAACACTTACGGTCACAGGCAGTGCCCTTCGGCCCAAAACCCTCCTGGGTGGAGGCACATCCAAACCAAGCGCTGAGGGGTGAAGGCAGCACCCGTGTCCAGTCCGGGGTGTCGGGAGTGGCAGCTGCTGCAGCCTTACTCACACCCCATGAGGAAACTGTGGGCGGGTGTGAGGCGACTAAGAAGGCTGAGCGCCTGCCAGTCCGCCAGACTTCCCCCAGCACCTCGGCAGGGAGTGAGTGTTGGGCACCCTGTGACAGCAGACAGCACCCATGGCCAGGCACTGAGCCTCCTGTCTCCTCTCTGCCTCAGTGCCGCTCGCCCAGGGAAGCGACAGGTACCTTGGAGCACTGGGGAGAAGAGCAGGGTGGGCTGGGCTTGTGCTCGTGGGTTTTTGGGGTGGCAGGAAGGAGAAGGACGCAGTGGCGGGTGCTGTGGCTCCTCAGTTGCTGTTCCTCTAACCGTGTCCCCTCTCCTCCCAGCCCAGGAGCTGTAGGAAGATGGTGTGTCTGCTTGCTGCCCCACCAGCACTGGCGTTGAGGAGGTGGCTGGGGCTTGGGCTCTTCATGCTGCTCTGCCTTAGTTTAGGTAAGCAGGAGAGGCTGGTGTGGGAGTGGGCTGTTCTGCAGCGGGCAGCAGCACCCACGTGCTGGTCAGCAGAGGATGGTAGCCCCCAGGGCACTCCTTCTGGTGTGTCTGCCAAGGCTGAGCCTGGGCCAGGGTTTGGGGTGGTTGGCTAACCATGGTTTGGCTAACCATGGCAGCAAGCACTGAGGAGTCCTGAGTGCTCGGTTGGTCTCCCATCCCAGCCAGGGCGAGACAAACGAGGGTGGTTTTGGAATAGCTGGTGTCTATGTGGAGCACATAGTACAGACCCTTGGGCTTTGGTTTCAGTGGTGAGGTGGTTTCTGCAGTTTTTTGTATTGTTAAAAGTGGGTGCATGGTGGGAAAGGTAAGATAGGGCGGCGGGTCAGGGCGCTCTGCACCTCCCAGGCAGCTCAGCACAGTGTAGCAACACAAATCCGCACTGAAATCCTGCAAAGGCTGTCCTCTGTCCTTCTCCAAGGACCTGCTGCATAGCTTACTGAAGCCCACAGGTCCTTCCTGACATCAAGAGGCTTGGGAGGAGTCTTCTTTTCTGTGTGAAATCTTAACCTTTAAACCACACAAAACTCAATTCTGAGCTGGGGTTCGTTGTGGATGCAAAATAACTTGTGCTTATTGGCAATTTTAGTGTTTCATTGCAGCTAACAATACTCTAGAGCAAACTTGGGCTGAACTGAGGCTTTGATTAAAAGTCAAGAGAAGAAAATTTAGGAGTTTTTCATGCTGATGATGTGAAACTGGGAGATACTTAGTGCCAAGTTTCATTTTGAGCCTCAGTCTCAGAATCTTAAAACAACTCAGAGAACAGGGAATGAATTGCAGAGCTCGCTTTTAAAGTAAGAAACCACCTCAAATGCTGCTCATGAGATCTCTGCTCTCCTGTCTTCACTCCTTCCCCTACCTTTGTGCTTATGGAGCCTGTGTCAAGCACAGATGTATTTTGTCCATACTGCAGTGGGCAAACCGTCTAGCACGTGCATGTTTCTCTCTCCGTGCTGTAAGAGCTTGTGGTATGTTATTAATGTAATTATGACCATATGGTAATTCACCAGTCATGTAGTTTCTCTAAAAAGGATGCTGCTTCTTTGGCCAAAGGATGTATTGTTGGATGTATAGTTTGATGCATGCTCATATCCACTACTAGAAATGGGAGTTTGGTAGTTGAAAACTTAGGTGTTCCTCTAGTTGTACATTTTATTAATATGGTTTACTAAGCAAATGATAGTTTATCCTGCTTTCCATCTCTCCTTCTGTGTCTTAGGCCCCTGCTTGTAACTTTCAAATCCCCTGTCCAATTTTAACCAAATTTGACAGGAAGGCAGAGCTGGCAGAGGTGCAGTGTCCTTGTCTGCTATGTAGAAGCTACTGGGTAGCAGCTTCCTTACTCATGCCCTGATGACAGAAAGGGCAGGAGGCAGCTGCAAGGGGGCTGCAGAAAGGGCAGGAGGCAGCTGCAAGGGCAGCCCCCTAAGGAGCATGGTGGCACCAAGGGCTTGGGAATGGGCTTGGAGGAATGGGGAGAGGTGCCTATCTGGCAAACACAAGGCACAGACCCATAGGCCAGCAGGATTTCGTCATCCTGTGGCTGAGAAGACTGACTTCTCTGAATCTGACTGATTGCAAAATTCCGGGGTTTAATTCTGCAAGACATAGAGAGGAAAACCAAGCTATTGTAAAAACATTGTATCAGCTTTTGGGGCATAAAATAGATGCTTCTCACGCAACACGTCCTGGTGCCTCAGGAGTAGGTAGCTTGGCAAACTGATAAGAACAGGACAGCTGATGCAGTTCCTTTCTCTGTGTTCATGCATACACACCCTGAACCCTTTCTTTCTGAAAATCAGTATTCCTACATCAGTAACCTTTGAAAATATATGGTACAGTACCCACAAACAAGTCATTTTAAAAGCTTTACTTGTGCTTAGAGGCAGTGCCTTCTCTAGGTCACCCACAGGGACCACAAGGACCAAGTTCTGACCTTGTTGTGGTGAAACAGGGAGTTCCTGGGAGTCTGCCATCACCCTGCCAGTGACCTCCCCACGATGTCAAGCGAGTCACCAAGTCCAGCACTTACATAACTTGGGACCACGTGGGGCTGTTCATGACCACATCAAGGCACAGTCAGGGCTGGTTCCCAGAGCCTGTGTCCTTGGTTTAGCCTAGGTGTCCTGGCACTGGCACACCTCTGTGAGGGAGCACTCTGAAAGGTCAGGTAGCATGGCTAGGGTGGAAACGGCTGCTCTCTGTATACCCTGTGTGAGCAAAACAGTAATACAGTGAATGCCAGGCTGAAGTTTCACATTGTAGCAGTAGGAAGGCATTAGTGGGGGGCTTAATTAAAAAGGATGATTTGAAGGTTGCATTTTCATGCATTTTATAGGAAATCATGTGTGTCCAAGCTATATAGATCCATCTGTTTCTCCTTGAATTGAATTTTGCTACCCTGGTGCTTGCCTGAGGTGACCCACCGAAATGCCAGTGTAATTTAGAGCTGCTTCTGAGCTGTCCTCTGCTGCTGGAGACACTGATGTCTGTGAACACCCTGCTGTCTCAGCACAGTGGAAAAGCAGCAGAACAACCTTGATTACAGCACAAGCTTTTTTATTTATGATATGAATGCACTGCTGGTATCCCCACGGGCTTGTTTTTCTTCTGCCGTTGCATCTTCACGCCTACCTACAAATTACAGGATGTTCTCAGTCCCAGTTTGTTATACTAGGAAAATGTAGCTAGAAGTAGCTCAGTATGACCTTTCCCTGCTCTGTGTGCAAACACGCTGTAGGCACTGATTGCAGGGACCCAGCAAGCCCAGCTTTGTGTCTATCGAGAGTTTTTAAGCTTCCCTGGAGTCTTTTCTTCCAACTGGGGACTACTTAGCTCTTGGTTTCTCCCAGAGGTGAATTTTTTTGAGAAATTTTGAGGAAAATTCCCTGCAGCTTTTTGAATTTATTGGAGAGTTGGGAAATTGGGGGGGGGGGGAATATCCACTTCCCTCTGCATAGTGAGAGAGTGCTGGCTCACAGGTTAAATCACTCTGGGAATCCCCTCTTGCATGTCACTGCCAAAAAAGAGCTCAGAGTGGAGCTGGGTTTCAGAAAGGGACAAAGAGGGTTGAGAACAAGAAAGATTCCCTGTTTTGTTGCCAACCCCCAATACTGAAGCGTCTTAGCAATGACCTTCAGGTGCTTGGTAGCTAATTTCCGTGCCAGCTCCAGTGCAGCTTGTGCTAGGTCAGACCTCATGGTGGAGATGGCAGAAATTTGTCTTTACATACCGGATTTGATCACTTGGATGCAAATTGAGTTTCTTATTCCTCTTAGTGCCTTCAGCCATTGTTTTAATTTCTTTTTTCGGATGAGTTTATGTCTCCTCATGTTCCAGACATGCAGAAACTAAATGTCTTTACTGCACAAACAAGGGCGGAGGAACTAAGGAACTCCTTTTTCTGTCTGTCAGTCTATCCAGAGTGAAACCTGCTGTAAGAGCTTGTCTGGAGAAATAGAAACCCAGCTAAAGGTTCCTGTTTTACTACTTCTGTGGTGTGTTTTTTAAAAGAAGGAATTCTTTAGGGGGAAAAACCCCCAAAGAAAATTAAACTCAGGCAAGCTACATTCTTACGCAGTCAAACTACAGTTATATGACCACATACCAAGTTTGCAAAGCTGTGGGTCAGATGTTCCTTTCACCCACATGGCGATCCAGTTAGATCAGAATGAACTCAGATAACTCCAGGGACCTCATGTTGCTCTAAGGGCAACAGCTTTTTTGCATTTCTTGGATCACTGAGACATTTGTATCCTTTTTGCGATGTGAATATTGGACATTCCTGCATTTAAACATGCAAAGTTTGGGGTGGAAGTTTTTACTAACTGTCAACTGTGGTAGGTTGCCAGCTGGAGTTGCCACCCTGTACACCCTCACACCTTCCTGCGCATCGATTCTGAGTTGCAACAGTGGTTTAATGGGTGTAATTAATCCAAAATAAATGAAGCCTGTCACTGATGGAGTTATCCCTCTGTCTTGCTTGTGGTGAGTTAGTTTTCTGCATGGGTCAGCCCACTGTCTTCAGTGCCAGTTTGTTTTTACACCAATGCTGTGTGCCCCATATGGGGACGGATGCAGACAGGATGCACAGCTAAGGGGGACAAACAGGTTATTGCCACTGAAAGGGGCAATCCTGCTTCTCTCTGACTGTGTGATCCTCCTCTCCTTGCACTAGTTCTGGCATGTGTCTCATCCTTGGATGATCTAATTCACCTTCCAGCTTAGCAGAATGTTTCTTTTTTCCCATTTTTTACACCAGTCTGATGTATTGACCCAAACACTGGAGAGCCCTGCAAGGAAAGCAGTGGGAGCACATGGGATTAGAAGGGAAAGGGGAGCCGGATCCTCTCTTCATGTGTGGGAAAGGCATGAGATCAGTGCCAGCTTGTCATCTGGCTGCATCCCAAGGTAGTGCCAGGCTGGAGAATTTCCACATTTTCTGAAATTGTCATAGAATCATAGAGTGGTTTGGGTTGGAAGGGACCTAAAGCTCATGTAGTTCCAACACCCCTGGCATGGACAGGGACACCTTTCACTAGACCAAGTTGCTCAGAAACCCATCCAACCTGGTCTTGAACACCTCTAGGGATGGGGCATCCACAGCGTCTCTGGGAAATCTCTTCTAATGCCTCACTACCCTCACAGCAAATAATTTCTTCCTAATATCAGATCTAAATCTGTCCTCCTTCAGCTTAAAGCCATTCCCCCTTGTCTTATCGTTAAATGCCGTTGTAAAAAGTCCCTCTCCAGCCTTCTTGCAGGCTGTCCCTCTTTAGGTACTGGAAGGCTGCATAAGGTCTCCCCAGAGCCTTCTCCAGGTTGAAGGCTTCTCCTTCCTTTTAAACCTATGTTCCAGTAGAAGTGCTGTGCACATGTAGATGTGGTGTCTTTCATTAACGTGGCAAGTCAGGCCTGCTGGCTGCAGTGAAGAGTGTTCAGTGTTGGCTAAAGAAGGTCAGTTTTGTCTTGAAATAGATTAATTTTATGTTTAATCATAGCTGTTCTGTCCCTTTGGAGGGACATCACCATTCAGAGTCTCAGGAGTTCATCTGAGAATATGTAGATCCTTCCCAACACAGAAATGCCACAGGCTTTGCTTCTGCTTTTTCACTGTTATGCTTTTCAAATATCATTGGTCCCAGGGGACTCCCTGACTGAAAAGAAAGTGCTGACTGATGGCTAATGGAGTCATCTCTATCTACCCTGAGTTCAAAGGACGTTCACCTTCTGGTGAGCTCAGATTGCACTGTATCATATAAAAAGTTGTTAGAAAAGACCATTGAAGCAAATCTCTGCACACCACTGCCCTTGCTATAGCAGGTACCCTCTGGTGTAGTTTTTAAATGCCTGGCAGACAAGGATTTCATCCCTCTGCCAAGGGAATTGCTTCAGACAGAAAAGAGCTCACTGTCAGACACTGGCTCCTACCAGCTGAGAGAGCCCCTTCCCTCTGCTGTCCTGCTCTGAGGTGCTCCTAGCCAGTGCCTCCAGTGGCACCTGCCCAAGTCTCTTATTTCATTCTCTCTGAGGCTTTTGGAGCTTACAGACACTTCTGGACTGCTGTGGTCCTTCAGTTAATTGCCATTTGCCATGCTGTGTTCTTATCTAGGGCTCTGTGATCTCTCCTCCAGCCAGTCCTCCAGCTGCAGGGTTACTGTCAAGGCTGTTGTCTGCAAAGCACTCTTGAGTCACTGCCTGAGCAGACACCAGGTTTTTCTAACAAGATAATGGCTGGCAGGCCTGCAGCATTGTTAACTACACTGGTGAATGTGGCTGTGGGCAAGTACTTTAGAAGCAAACAAAAAGATAAAAAATTGTAATTTTTCGAATTTGGAGTGGGCTTGTGTGAGAGGTATCACAGTTGATTTTCCTGGTTACTGGGCACTTTCAGCCTCTGTTAGTTTCAAGAGAGGGCTGCTTCTCGGGGAGCATGTGTGACAGTGAGATTCAGCAGGCACTGAACAAAATGGCCTTGAGCAGTGGGGAGGAACTCAACTTCAGCAACCTCTGTGAGGACAGCATGGCAGTGGTACTGGAGGAATTAGGGAAATTATCTGAGAATGTCTTCAGCTGGGAGATAAATATAGAGCAAGTACAAAGTGATCCAGTCAGCAAGAGACAGAGTCTGCAGGGGAAAAAGATTAACAAATTTATTTTTGTCTTTGTGTGTGACAAATGTCCCCCAAAGGCCTTACACAACTGCCACATCTAGTTTCTGCCCCCAAACTGGAAAATGCTGAGCCATTTGCAGGAATTTGATCTCCAAAGGAACTAAAAGGAACTAAAATATGCATATCCTCTGAGGACATCCAGATTTAGGGTCCTCCCTGCCCTTTCTTATTCTAGCAGGGTCACATTCCACTTGCTGGGAATGGAGAAAGGGGGAAGGTTCAGAAGGACTCTTTCTTTAGCTCCTTTTTCCAAGTCAAAGACTTCCTTCTGTCCCCATTGCCACTGGTGTCCCTTACTGATATGCAGCAGGGTGGATAAGCAGGCCCTCCATCCTCTCCTCCCTAAGCAGTGCTGCCCCACAGCAAAGGGAAAGATCTTAAGACATGATGTAGGCCCCATCCCAACCCCAAATACTTCTGTGTCTCATATCCAGCTCCTTGCTTGGATCTTCCCTCTTGGCTAGTGCCAAGATTAGAAAATTGCCAGCTGACTTGTGCAGAGTTGCGATCTTACTCATGTTATAAACACAGCAGACTGGACATACCCTGGCTTGTCCCAGCGGTGACTCAGAGAGCAGTAGATCTTTATCTTGACAAGTACTGAAACTTTTGCTGGAGCAAGAGGAAGGGGTCCCAGCTGGCAGGAGCTGCCCCAGCACTGCAGCCAGCCCCTTTGCCAAAGTATGTCAGATTCCCTTCTGTCTTCTCAGATGCTAATTGCAGATCATGGAACTTTTGTTTGTGATTTTTGGAGTTTCCTTACCGCTGAAATCAGGTTTTTGACAGAATTATGTCTTAGTGACAGTGTTTCCTTTCATTTTTCATCTGGCTCTCTTGCCTTGCTGGCTTTTGTAGCAAGGTGGGGTGAAAAGTGCTTTCTGGTGAGCAGAGATGAAGACTGGGAGAGAACTGG
>NW_008685650.1:0-24600 GCF_000695815.1 Acanthisitta chloris | reverse complement strand
CAGCAGGAGTACTGAGTGCCTAGGAGACTGAGACCACATGAGACACTAACATGTGTTGAGACCACCCTGTGAACCACTCTGAAATTAATGTTACCTACAGTACATCACTGCTTGTCAAAGTATGCTCAAGTAATGTTGATAGTCTCGTTTGTCACCAACGGGGCCTTGAGTTAGCACTTTGCTGAATAAAATGGGATTAGTGCGCACCCCCAAAGATAGGTTGTCTTTCATTCTGTAAACCCAGGAGGATGTCCTCTGGTTTTCACAGCCACTTCATGGCTTCAAGGATTTCTTAACTAAAGGCACACGTGCAAACACAAGAAACAAAACCGCATTAAAATGGAAATGAGACTGCTGATGGAGTTGGCCACCAAAACACCATGGGGATATTATGATCATTGCCAAATCAACAGTATAGAGCTGGGCAAAGCAAGGTTACAGTTTTGTTTAGAAGGAATGTGGCAGGGTGAAGATGGGAAGTGCATAAAGCTGTGTAAAGGGTGCTGTGCCCTTGCTATACTGCTCTAAGCAGGACACTCTGGGTTACACCACAGGAACAAGCAGGGATGAACTTTTAGAAAAACCTCTTCAGACCATACCTCAGGCCTGCCATGACATCATTGCACACTAGGATTAATCCTGTCACATAACTCCTGCAGGCACACTTGACTAGGGTGAGCAGGTACAGGGAAGCAAGACTGAGTGGAACCGCTGCTGAAAGAAGTGCATCACTGTTTTTCTTTGAGACGCCTTCTTTTCTGCTCCTCTCTCTCACCACATTTGGGATGAGTAAGGGAACTTGTCCGAAATGAAGCAATCTGAGTTTGCAGCTGCTTTGCTTTGCTTTGCCAGAGCAGCCCAGAGCAGCAGCAGGCCTGTGGTTTGTGACCAGAGACTGAGCTTGGGGTTGTGCAAGGGGAAAGGGCCATTCCTCCTTTCTCTTCTTGCCAGGACCTCCCTTTGTGTGCCTTTACTTGCTAGAGTGAAGTCTGGGTAGAAGGAGCCTTGGAGGTTTGTCAGGCACTCATGCCCAGGTTAACATGCAGTCACAAACTCCATAAAGAGCACAGGCAGCAGGGCCTGCCAGCACCCACTTTTCTGTGTCATCTCATCTTTCTTAATGCACAGGGTCTTTACAGGGAAAGGCAGAGGGAGGCAGTGTTTTTATCCACTCCTCAAACAATGTCTCCACATAGAGGTTTTCTGGGCATTAAACGGGGTATTTCTGTGATCAGTGTATTTACAGGAGTCTATCACAACACTGATTTAAACACAAAGCATTTCTTCATGTAGCAGAGGATGTTTTCTGAATTTTAACTCCATGGAAAGCTTTGGGAGAATCTCATTCCTCATTGGTAAAATCACTCGGGATAAAGAAGAGACCAAGGGGGAGTATCTAGTCTTTTAAAGACTTGGCTTTTCAAAATGTCTTGATTTTTCAACTTGGCTTGCTTGGAAACCCCTGTGAAATACTGCATTGCCCTCAAAGGATAAATCATGCAAATTTGGTGTGAATGTGCTATTCACGGAAAATGAGGGGCCTGAGCTGCAGAATTATCTGGGGACTGTTAGGTGTCACACTGACCCAAGGGGATGGCCACCAGGAGAAAACTGCAGCTCCACAAGATGGGGTTTCCTCAGCTGACCAGCCCCAGTTACCAGAAGTGCTCACCACCACATGCTGTGCACCTCCTGCCAGAGCTGCCTCATGTCCCTGTTTCAGCCCATGCACAGGTGGAGGGCAAGAAAGCTGTCAGTGCCCCAGCAGAGAGGGGGTCCCAGGTGCATGGTCCTAGGCAAAGCCAGTGATGCCATAAATGTACAAGTAGAGATACCAGCTGTTGTTGTAAAGATAAGTAGATAACCTGAAGGAAAAAAAGAAAATCAAGGCTGTTTTGACCCTCTCAATTTTGGAGGGTCACCGACAATTTGTCTTAGAGCTTTTTGCAGGACTGTCAAAAAAATGTGCAGACCCAGTGTCTTACCTGCTGCTTACACAGGGGCAAAGGACTCCAGGCCCACACTTCCCTTCATGTGTGCTGCTTTGTGCAATGTGCAAAGCAAGGTTACACAAGGTAAGACCAAATAAAGGCAAAGCAGCTCAGAAAGGCAGAGAAATGGGGAACATGGGAAAGAGAATGGCTTTGTAGCTTCTGTTCACCAGGACATATATAAAGGTTTTCAACAGTTCAGACAGCTTCTCTAGAGCATTGCTTGGTCTTTATCTGCCTTATAGTGTCAAATGTCTCTACAGGACTTCTGTTCCAGAGGCAATCTGCTCTCTTGTACTGTCTGACTGTATGTGCAGTCAGGATAACCAACCTGTCTGTGCCTGGGGAATTTCTGAAACAAGGCTTGGGCAAAGAGTGAAGGAAACAGGGATAACGGGCTCAAGAGCTCTCCTGCTTGATGACTCTTGGGGCAAACAGGAAAGAATGTTTTTCCTCTACACTCACCTTTCTGTCCTAATTAGCCCTGCCATTTGTGGCATCTGCAGCAGAGGAGTAGTTTGAATAAAACATGTTTTTCTGCCCAGGGAACAGAAAGGCAGCCCTTTTGTTGGCTCAGTGTTGGGCTTCCAGTGACAGAGTCGTGTGTGCACAGCAAGGAAGTGAGTGGGCTTCTGAGGGATGGGAAGAGGAGGGATCTTTTATTCTAGAAGATTCATTAAAAATTATTTCCATAGTGGATACCTTTCCCACAGCCTGGTTACAGAGAGCATTCAACACAGAAACGGGACAGAACTGAATTTTCATTTTTGCTTTGCAGTTCACCTTTGAAGTGAAAGGGGACTTTTGTGGGGCTGAATGACTCTTCATGGACTTTGGTTCCTTCAGGCCTGTAGCATTCAGGTTGCAGTTTCAAGGGTGCAAAGCCTTTTAAGGGTAGATGTGACATCAGCAGGAGTTTCCAGCCCCTGCACATGTACTGCCGAGAAGGTTTTTGTTCTCCTTTTGGTTGCAAAGGAGACCCTTAGGGGCAAGGTCCAGAGAACCTCATGCAACTCATGATGTGATGTCACCCTGACATTTACTGTACACCCACTCTTCCCCTATTGCTGCAAAAGAAAATACAAAACAGTCTTTACCAGGCTCCACAATCCCAAAGTTTGGCTGGCTGCTCTTTTGAGTCCCTCCAACAATAGTAAGAGCTGAACTGTGAGAACAAGCAAAGATGTGGTCAAGGGAAAAAACATACACATGCACACAAATGAACACAGAAGTGCAGGAAAAGGAACTTCAAAAATCACAGTCTAAAGTGTGCTGCTCTTAAGGTGAACAGAAGGAAATGCTTTTTCAGACAGCATGTAATCAAACTGTGCAACCTGTTGCCACAGGATGTTGTGAAAGCCAAAAATATATGTGCATTCATGAAAGGGTGAGAATTCTTCCTGAAGGGTAGGTCTAGCAGTAGCAGTTAAACTGCTGATGTCAAGAAATCCCAAAATTTCAGGCTGCCAAGGGCTGGCAAGACATGGCAGTTCTCATCCCAAATGGTGTGGAAGAACTAGTTTTCCTACCATTTTGCTACCAGTTACTGGCCAAGAAGGTCTGCCCCAATTTGGTTGCTCAGAATCTGCAACGCATTGTAAGGGAAAGTACAGGCAGTGGTGGTGGGAAATTGAATTTTGCCCTTTGGAAGATCAATGGAGCAGCTGAGGGGAGGGAAACCAGTTAAAAAAGAAGTTCTTCATTAAATTACGTATTCTATTTTATTTAATTAATATCAAAACATCCCATAGTGTTGCCAGGACCTCTGCAGTGTTTTTCAGTGTGTTTCCTACAGGTTTGATGTGAAGTGTGCACGTGGGACAGGGGTAGGTGTGCTGCAAGGGTTGGAATTGAAAGCTTGTTTCATAGAACCTTGGAGTCATGGAAGCATTTAGGTTGGGAAAGACCTTTAAGATTGTTGAGCCCAACCTTTAACCCAGCCCTGCCAAGTCCACCAACAAACCATGTCCCTGAGTGCCATGTCTACAAGTCTGTTAAATGTTCTGTCCTAGGCTTTCTGTCTGGGCTTAACTTCAGCAAACAGCCCTCTTCCTGCCCAAGATCCAGCTGTGGCAGGGCCCTGACTGAGCATCTGCTTGTCTCCCTGCAGCACTGGCAGCTGTAGGAGTGCAAACTGTGTCAGAGGGGTGTGCTGCTGAGCACAGGTCAGCATGCCACAGGGGTGTCTGCCAGTTGTGTGACAGCGTCCCAAGGGTCTGTGAATCACTGCTAAACAAATGAGCCCTGGCAGGCAACAAGCTGTTTTGGACACCAGTTGAATCTGAATCTGAATGCCACAGCATCCCAGGCATCCTGAGCACTGCACTCTATGCCTGTGCGCAGCATGGCTGCAGTTAGGCATTAGCTGGGACTGTGAAATGTAAGCCAGACTTTGATGTGGGGTAACAGTTCTTAGGCTCAGTTGTGTTAAGCGTTCGGTTTGTGCTTCAGGCAGAGGCTTTGCACATGGGCTCTCACCTCTGCCAATGGGGGATGCTGGACTGTCCCCATCAGTGACACACCACCTGCCAGGACTTTCCTGCTTTCTCTCTCCAACGTTTACTGAGATGTCTTCTGAACAGAAGAAAGAAGGAACCCGAATCTTTTCTGTCCTGAAGCCAGCTATTTCCTTATTTTCCTGCTCTCAGTCAATGGAATGTAACAGATTGATATCCCACCTCCACCACTGGAGATGATTGATAAGGTTGTGAGGCAGGAGTTGAGGAATGTCTCTGTAGGTTCCAGGTCACCCCAAGGGAGGCCCATGAGTTTTCACAAATATAAATTCATTTCAGCCAGACTAGGAAAAATTTGCTAATACTAAAAGGCTGATGACAATGTGGCTGCCACCTTTGTTTGTCTTTGTAGGGTTGCTTCTAGTTTCTGGGATCTTGAAAATATTTACAGAAGAAAACAACTTCCAAAAGCCCCCAACCCCCACCAAACCAATAGTCCACTGTGGCCCTGTTTGGCATGTCACTGGAAAGTGACACAGATTTTCCAAACACTGAGCTCTGAAATGGGAGAGCAGAGGAGATAGCCAGCTTCTGCATGAGTACTTCTATCCCTTTATGTGAATAATGGCAATTCTTGATGCTCATATGTGTTTTTGTAAAGGGGACAGCAAAATTTCTGTTCAGGCAGGTAACTCTCCTGCCCTTGCCTTCAGCAATCCATGCAGTAATCCCTGTGTGCCCTAAGCAGGACTGGAGCATGATGTAAAAGGCAATGCCAGGGGAGGCCTTCCCTTAGTGCAGAGCTGAAGCTGTAAGCAGCTTGGTGGGTAATGAGGTACATGAGCGGGTGCAGACAGAGCCAAAAGAGGTGAGTTCTAGGCAACAGGTCCTAGCACAAGGCTATGCACTGTCTCACTGACTTTTGTTTGCCCCTCACCTACAGGCCAAGCACTGAAGAATGTGGTCAATACCAAAGTGGGGGAAAGGGTCAGCCTGTCTTGTTGTCGTCAAATTCCCAGCTCAGAAAGCCTCCATACTTACCGGGCCTACTGGCAGAAGAACATTACGGAGGTAGTGATAGCCTACTCAGAGGGGAATTTGATGCCCAAGCCCATGAACCGGACAGAGATGGACCCCTGGAACCTCACCCTGTGGATCTCCCCTGTGGAAATCATGGACAATGGCTCTTATAACTGTGTACTTCAGCAGAAGTCAGTTGTTCTGTGCGTTCAGCCTGTGGACCTTTTTGTTACAGGTAGGTGGGTTGCCTTCTGACACCAGTGCCAACTCGGGGGGGTAAAGGACATTCCTCCAAGATTTATTCATAGTGTAGCATATAGACTTTCATCAGGAAGCCTAAAAGAGTGCTGGAAGGTGTGTTAACTGTTTCCATTCTCGCAGCCTCCCTCCTTACCTTTCCAAGTACAGAAAATTTGCCTTTACCACCACCACCAGCAGCCCAACCTCCTCCCCTTGATGCCTCTCTCTTGTGAAAGGCCCCTGCCAGGACCCCTCTGCAGGTACCACTGCTGCTGGGTGCCCTAGGCAGCCCCTGCTGTCTTTTGGGCAAAACAAAACCGAGCTTTTGGTGCATGGCAAGTGTCCAAGCCAAAAGAGGAATGGGGAGGCCACAGCAGCATCCCAGCCCTGCATCCAACCCCTGGGGAGTCCAGGCTCGCTGGGGACTGGTCAGCTCACCGGCTGCACCCCAGCTCCAGTCTGAGGTTGAACTCAGCTGGAGATGTGAGGCTTTTTACCTTAAGGAAACCGAGTTCCTTTGCTCAAAATGAACCTGAATCTTCTCTCAGAGGCCACAAAAAGTTCCATTGATATTTTCCATTTCCACCACTGTTTTTGTGGCACTTGGTCTGAACCAAAGATGGAGATACTGGTAACATATATAAATATATACATCAATTTGAATACCTGTAACAGCAAAGAGTTACAGGAATCTTTCAGACAAGTCAGTGAAGGAGCATTCCCCATCTGAAAGGAGGTTTCTCAACAACAAACCAAAAAATAGCTCCTGAGACTTGGCTATTGCCTACTTGTCTGAGGGCATGGTGGGCATATATGCAGGGAGACAAATTTAGTGGTTTTTCTGGGAACTGAAATGAAAAAAGGGAAGTGAACTGCCAGCACCCTCTATAACCATGAGGGTTGAGGAGTTAACTGCCTGAAAAATGTGAAACTACGGATCTCTTTTACTGCCCACAAATACTCCAGTTTCTTTCCTTCCAGAAATCCCCTTTCTGTCTTAACAGGCCAGCTATAACAATTGAGATAATCCTCTGCTCCCTTTGGTAAAGGGGGATCAGTTATTGTGGGGATTAGGAAAGGGAAAGTTCCCCTCAACCCTGCTGGAATCAGGCTGGGATGTCTGAAAGGACTTTCCAGACTGGATGGCAGTGTCATATTGCTGAAGAGATAGTGGACCTGGAGGGGAATGTGTGTCTCTCCTTTCTTGCTACTGGTCAGCCATGCTGTGTTAAGCTAGTTTCTTTCAGTAGTTACTAATTGCTTGGTGTCCTAGACCATGGGCTTGTGGGCAGCAGAAGCTGTGGAAGACATGCTAACAATGGCAAGGCTGTCTCTCTTGTGCAGATCCCAGGAGTCATGCGGTCACATGGTGAGCCAGGTGGGGAGCAATCGCAGACTGAACCTCAGCAGCTCCACAAAGGGTCATTTTGCAGTGAGTTGAGCAGCCTGCTGCAGCTCTCTGCCTGGCATGGGGCACAAGAAAGGTCAAACAGATTATGACAGAGGAAGAATGCCCTGTGGGGGAGTCTTTGCTTTGACCATGGGTGATCAGGACTGCAGCCCTCACTGTGACCTGACAGAATGATAACTAGTTCTTTCTTCCTTCAGCTGACTTCAGTAAGCCAAAAATAACAGCAGAAGAAACCACTAATTCTTGTGAATCGACTGAGATGGTGATAATGTGTTCTTCTCATGGAGGTTACCCCAAGGCCAAAATCTCTGGAACCATCAACAACATATCCGTGGAGTGGAATGCCAGCTGGGTGTCTGAGTCCAGCCTCAGCCCATACAATGTCACTGGCAAACTGGTACACAACATGACCAAGGACATCAACATCACTTGCTCCATTGAATATGATGACTTCGCCACATCCACCAGTTTGTTCCTGAGTATGCTTTTTAAGTATTTTTTTGTTACAAAACCATTTTGTTGAATCTATTGAGTTGCCTCCCTAAGAATGCAGTAGGTTTTTTGTAGCTGTTCACGCAAGGATGACCCAATGATCCTGCCTGTGAGCTGCACACCAAAGTATTTGAAAGGCTGTAAGACAGCAGGGGTGGGAAGGGAGGGTTAACAACAGTGACTGACAAGCAGAGGCAGCCCTGTCTTCCTGCTGCTCTACTGTGTGTCACAGCTGGCCTGAGAAAGCAACTGGATCTGGATCTGGTGATCTCAGGCTTGGTGACTCCCAGAGGTTGGGGTTGCCACCATTCAGTGCCCATCTGTACCAGCACAGTCTTGCTGCCAGTTGCGTGACACGTACCCAGTATTTGAATGGAGGGACTTGTGCTTTAAAAGCCATAGGTTGCACTTAAAAAGTATTTCCTCATTTAACAAGCATGTTTATCTCTGCTTCAGTGAAAGAAACTGTTAGCTAGGGACTAGGCAAAATTCTGCTTTCATATGCAGTATAGGGTTAACTGATATGAACAGCATTCCATCGTTGAGCATGGCTTAGAAGTGATAGCATAATGGATATGTCTGTGCTTTGAAAAGCTTGAGACACAAATGGAAACAGCATGAGGGAAGGCAGCACACTACAGTGCAGATATTTTGCAGTAGAAGGGGATTTGCAAGAAAATTCTTAAAGCCAAAAGGATTTTTTAGTTTTTTTGTTGTTACCAAAAAAAAAAAAAAAAAAAGTATTCTGAAATGTCTCTGGGTCTGATGTTTTTACTGTAGAGATAAGGGCAACTTCAAGGGAAGTTAGAAAAGCACTATTTTTCCTAAGGAATTGTACCTTATTCATCAAGGTAGCTTATTCATCTACCTTACTAAAATCAAAGGGGCTTGTGGGGAGAGGTGCCATTCAGCTTCAGAACAAATGCCAGGAGCTAGTGCTTTATGAATATTGGTTATTGCTGGATGTAGTGCATAATGTCCCTAGAGATGCTAATGGGAGAAGGTTATGAATATCATACTACATAGAAAAGGAGAGCCACAAAAAAAGAAGCAATAATAGTCATACACTGTTGTCAAACAGATTCTCAGAGGAGGGTGCAGCCAACAGTGACACACTCACAGCAGTTGCAAACCCTCCACTTTTTGATGTTTAATGTGTGGAACCACTCCCATTTTTTGGTATGGTGTAAATGGTCCTCCAAGCAAACCTTTCATGAACAGAGTAACAGACAGAATAACAGCCCCTGGTAAATACAGGAGGCAAACTCTACAGTGTGGGAGGGAGATCAGGCTAGCAGCTTAGAATTGGAATGATGCTTAACTGTGCCAGATGCAGATGAAAAAGTGAAGATCTGTGCACATAGCTCTGGAGACCTATGAACATGCAGCGTGTCCCTCCTGTTGAATTAGGACTGCCCTGTACTGTACAAGAATGGCCTGGTATCTACTCTAATATCCCAATGGTAGAATGATCATTTCCAATGGTGAAAAGCCAAACACTCCAGATCCATTGAAACTTAACTCTGCCACTCCACTCTTTTCCTGCCACACAGAAAAATCTATTCTAATCTGTTTAATGCATCACTCTCCTTCACCTGTGAATCCAAAGTGAAAAAAAGTTAGACATAAATCTAATGAAAACAGTAAGAAAGACTGAAGAGGACCTTTGAGAATACAAGTTTCCTAGCTGCATACTCAGACTTTTCCACCAAGCCTAAGTAATTTCTTTAAAACATCTTACATGTTTTTAAATATTGCCTGTCTCAGTCCTGTTCTGGACAAAGACCCAGCTTTTCACACTCTGTGGATGTGTTAAAAATTTCAGCACATAGCAAATGTGGGGGAATGGAAGAAATTTGGGTGCCATCTTCATTCGTTTATCGATTAGGCATGTTTTTAAGTTGAATTTGAGTTAGAATTTGGCCAGAACTACAAAAGTTCACATATCTACTCTTACATGAAAATGCCAATATATTGTTGGACCCTTTATTCATGTTTCATTTCTCCTGTCTCAGGAAAAAAAGATAACTGTGCTGTTCCTACTGTGCTTCCATCTTATAATGTCATTACTGCTTCAAGTATCATTGTTATCATCTTCATTTTGGCTGTCCTCCTAGCAGCAAGATATCTCCCAAGGCTTGGTAAGTGTAGCTCCTTTTTCAAGAAAGCCTTTTACTGCTTATGAAGTTTCCATGTAAGATACACATATATAGAAACTATACTCCTACACTAGGTATTTCTGTACCTTCTTCTTCTCATTTCCTTTTTTTTTTTTCTTTTTTCAGCATCCACTGTCACAAAAATCTGTCTAGCTCCTGACTTTCCTACATTTTTTGTACAGGCAGCACTAAGGTTTACATCTGAGAGTGGAGGGATGGTGGGGAGTTTTGACAGTAGATGAGAACATTTCCAAAATCAGGAGTATATAGAAATTAAGAGCTCATTTTTATGTATTAAGATGTTTTAAAATGCCAAGAACCTTGGTGATCATGATAGATAAGGCTGAGTACCATGAGTTTCAAAATTGGATCTCTCTCCACACCCTACTTAGACAATCCCTCAGAAAATCACAGAGCCAAAGTAACAAAAATACATAGTGCTAAGGCCACAGAAAACACTTAAGCATAGCAATGTCCTTCTTTGAAGAGAACTCCAATCAGAAGAGACGGATCTGTGTTCTTCGTGTGACCAAAAAGGGCACAGCTGAGGTGCCTGGTCCCACCCTATAAGGTCTTCACTAACTCTAGGCATGTCTCCAGGAATTTTTCAATGGAAAAGGGAACCTCAAACTCAGGGTTAACTGGCAGGTATCTCACCTGTTAGTTATTGCTGAGCTGTTGCTCCTAATCGTGTCTAAGCTGACCTCACTAGAAAGACCCTGAAGATGTGGGTACACATCTAATGGATTCATAAAGGCAGCTGGGATTGAAAGTCAACAGCAGTAGGTGTCTTATCCACACCCTGTTAGCAGCTTTGCAGAGCAGTTCTGGAGAATGACAGCAGGCCTGTCATTCTCCAGAATATCACCCAGTCAGGTTCTGTCAGGTCACTTGGGAAGCCAAGTCTGGGGACAAGAATCCCACACTGAGAGGACTCTGTGTTCAGGACACTTAAACCAGGAGCCACCAGTTTGCGCTCCTTGCCTGAAGTGGTATCCCCAGTTGGAAAGAGGTTATTTGCTAGGCAGCAAGAACTCAGTTTGTTTACCAGCACTTCTAAGTTTGCATGCTTATGTCTTCTGATACCTCTACTTCAACTTCAGATAAATTCACTCCCAAGTCAGAGGTGTGGAGGTCGCATCCCTATTTTGCTTTTGCCCTCCTCACCAACCACATCCCTTCAAAAACCAATGTGACAATTGAGGCTGAACTAATTTTCTTCTAGTGTTTTATCACAAAGGGAGAAAGCTCCTGGAAGGCAGACTCCTGTTTACACCTGTGCACCTCCTCATTTTCCACTCCTGTGCCCCTATGACACCAGTGCTCATTCTTCTCTGCTGTTCCCTGGGGCTATGTCAATGGGAAAGCAGCAAGCAGGCTAAAACCAAGAAAATCACAGTTGGTCATAGCCTGTGCTGTTAGCTGTATGTATAATGAACTTCTAATTATATGAGAAAATGAACTGGAATTGGAAGATTTGGCTCTAAATAAATACAGGCTGAATTTAAAAGGTTCCTTACCATTAAATTAGCAAGATTCTGGAGCATTCTGAGATAGCTTTTTATATAGGAACCAAATTACTTTTATAGCAGGTCTAAAAAGCATACCCATATGGTAGAATATGGAACAGCATGGCACATGACTGCATAAACTGGAATTTCCCTTTCAGTCCCATTTTCACAGTAGGCACAAGGAGTAGATTTGCTGGGTCAGGTGGTGCTTTTTTGTGCAGCCACTTTCCAGACCAGGCATATACTGTAAGAAGCTGAAGCCAGAGCTTCCATCCAACTTCCCAGTTTGTACAGTTGTCCCATTTTGGTTCTGCTGTGCATTGCCACCTGTCTTAAGAGTGCTTCCTGCTGGTGTCACCTCTGAAGAGCTCTTGCTGGAGCTCAGAACAGGTCTGAGAGTACCGCTGTTCTTCTTGCATATGGAAAGCTGAGTCAGGAGTTGCCTTGATGCTGAGTGGTTTCTGAGCTCAGAAAGCTATGCTTCAGAGAGCTGAAGTGTGGGAGGGAAGAATAGAAAGACAGAGCAAAACGGAAGTAAGAGTTCTCTGAAGCGATTGTTTTGAAGGCCAAAACATGCAGGCGCTTTGTTGAGGTTCACAACCAACTGCTTTGAGGAGTTCACAGTCCATCTTTGCAGTAATTTAAGAATGAAAACTCTAGATTTATTTTTTGGCTCTTCAATTAATTTAACACAAAGCACCAAGATTAGAGGTCACTGAATGAATAGCTTAGGATCCATGTTGTAAAATTGGCACAAATATAATTTGCTGTAGTAGAACAGAGAAATTCAACTTGAAAAATGAAAACAAAAGTCATGGTGAGATACTAAGGGGGTCTGGTTAGTCTGAGCTCCTTTTGCAGCACTGAAAAAGTTTGTTGGTTTTTACACTGGCATTCTTTCACTCTTTAGGTAAACTGCATTTAGTGACATGTAACATCTACCACTGTTTCCCTTCTTTTACCTCATCTTAGCATGTAGCAGCCTGTCTTTGTGCAGGGCTGAGGTCCTAGCCCTGAGCTAATGAGAGCTGTTTTAACCATATGACACTATATAAATAAGATTTATGTATAACAGAGCTTTCTATCAGATCAGACTATGGTTATGGGCCAACCACATTCAGGTGTACTGCAGACGTGAGTCCTACCACGTTAAAGTAGTAATAGACCTAAAGCATCTCTTTTTCTTTAATTTCTTGTCTCCTTTTTTCCCACTCTCAGTTATACTTTACTTTGTTGAAGAAGGCATTTGGATTCAGCACTTTTATGTCTTCTTCAATTTCAAATACTAATGAGAGATCTTCTCTTGCAGTTTGTTCTCACTGTAGCAAGCCCCAGGATTTGGTGGGAGAGGGAGTGAAAGAAAGTACAAAGCTACCCATGAGCTCTGCACTGACATCTGAAACATCATCTGTATGACCAGATCGCATTTGCAGGTAGTTTTCTTCACCACTCTTCTCTTGGCAAAATTGCTTCTCAAATACTATTAGATTCTCCTCTGATGTTAAGGCACATCATCATGTGTGGCTTTTAATATGGGCGTGTGCTGGTTTTTAGGGTGAGTAAAAGCAGTAGGGCTCTATTCCCAGCTTGGACACATGGTGCTTTCTGGTCAAGTAACTAAAGGAATGATGCTCATGTTGCTTGTAGAACATTGCTTTATTTGGGTTACTTCAAATTTCTAGAAATTAATCTAGTGGAAAAAGTTCAAGGTGTGAATTTGCTGGGCTGCTCAGCTGCTTTCTCCACAGAACAGGCCCCGGGTGGATGGTGTGAAAGCTTTTGTGGCATTCATTTCCTTTATTAACATAAAATTATTAGGAGCTAAATGGGGATGAAGAGAAATAGGTGAAAGAAAAGAAACATTTGACAACTTTGACTGTCAGTGTCTCTTCTGAATCTGTTGTAAGGAAGGTGGTTAATATCTGAGAGGTGGATTTGCAGCTCAGTCATCCAACTATCAGGATCTGCAGTGACATTCCCCTGTCACTGCCCTTATGCTCACTTTATGGACTGGGCAGTCTTTTAGTCCCTATCCTGTGGTAAATTTCTGTCATTTGTGAGTAACTCATCACTACTATAGGTCCAACATGTGGCTTCACCCCCTAGAAGTTACTTCTGGCTGATTCCCTGTAAGCCTGATTTGATGCATAAACATGGGAACATCATGGAAATGAAGGATTGACCCAAATGGTGGTGAGGGAGGGGTGACCAAGAGAACAAATGCCATGTCAGTCCACTTCTGAGTCATCTCCATTCCCTTCAGCAGCTAGGAGTGCCTGGGAAACACTCGTATTTTAAAAGGAGTTTGATAATGCATTTGATAATACAGTTTTGCAATGACGGGCTGGGGAAGAGTCTGGCTTACCAAGGCTTTATGATCACAGAGCATTATATTCATTTCAGCTGTGTTCGGGGCTGTGTCCTCCAAAAAGACATTAAGGAGAGATTAGCAGTTAACTGCTCCTATTCAAGTCATTATCCAGGTGACTGCCTGTCCTGCTCTCACTGCAGCATGCAGAATTGCCAGGGTAATGCTGTAAAAGCAACAGCTGTGGAGTCCTCGAAGTCATGAATTTGTCACACTGTGTTGCAGTAATCTAAAAGCTTAATAATTTTGAGATAGAAATGAGGGGAAACTCTCGTTCAGGTCACTCATCTCATTTCCAAACCTGACCACCCACTCATGTGGGGAAGGCCCTGTCTGGAACATACTAGAGCCTTGGTTAACATGAATTTTGGGGAGTTTTGTGATGGGAGTGGCAGGAGTTCACCTACTGAATAAACCCATTCTGCCACATTCCTCATTTGTTATAAAAGTTTGCCAGGCTTTTTCTGTAGGTGCCTGGTGTTTCCCAGCTCCAGTGCCAGGGACAACTGCTGCCTGTGGACAGGGATGGGAGCTGTGCTTCCTTAGCGGCTCACAGCCACCCTGTAACAGCGTGATGCACTGAGCCATGTCCTATTGCTGCTTAAACAGGGCAGTGCATTGGTTAGTCACCCTCGGTCGGCAGAGGGACAGCATCCCTGTACACTCCAAAGGTTTTCGCAGGCAGCGCTGAGCCAGGCTGCAGCTCACAGCGGCTCCGAACAGCTCCGATTTTATGGAATAGGAGCCCTCTTGTGGAGGGCTATCGCAGGTGATACCCTTTTGTCGGCTCGGCAACATTTCTGGCTTGCATTTAAGATTAAGAGGGGGGGGAAATCCTGTAAAATCTTTTCTTTGATTCCCTCAGGTTTCTCCTCCTGTGTATTCCGCACTGCAGACTCCACTGTTCGTTGTACAGCAATGCTTATTGTGTTGACTCTTTGGCTCTCTGCAAGGGGATGACAGCAGTAGAAAACTCTGCTTCAAGATGACTGACGACATAATCTTGTGTGAATGAATACAAGACCCCACCTACACCACAGAAGCTGTAGGGTGGTCTCTACAATGGGGTCGCTGGAATTCCAACTGGGAGGACCCTCCGTGTTCCTGCAATGGGGCAGAAGAAGCATCGACACACCAGTTCAAGACTTTGGGAACCTCTGGCTTGGTGCTGCCCCGCTGAGAATCAGGGAGCCTGCACATGCCCACCTACCCCTTTAGGAATGCAGAGCTGGCCTTTGGGAGGCCCAGACCCCGACACACAAGCTCAAGTCAGGCTGTGCCTCCATGTTGTGACTGGGAGCAGCTAAAACTTCTTTTATATTCAACCTCACCAGTACTGTTCTTTGTGCTGGAGGACTTTGAATCTGGACGTGACTTTTATGGTCATGTATATCCCTCCTCCCCTAAAGAGGCCATAATGCACATGCTTTTCATGAAAGAAACACCTTGAGGTGAGACTATATGCCTCATGCTTATTTGCAGTGCTGTGAGACTTCTTAGGGAATGACATATACTGACAGCACACCTAACAGCTAACTAATCATGCTTACCTACAGCAGTGGCACAAGTTCTCATAACCTTTCTCTCCTGAAAGGAAAAGCCTTCCCAGCCCAGGTACTGAGATACAGCTCCTCCATTAAATTGCTGAGAGATGCAGGAGCACATGAGGCACAGCACAGCTGCAGTGGTGTGTGAGGGCACACATGTGCACACCTCCGTGCATATACAAGTACAAGCTTTTGTATGCAATTCCTTCCTACCCACACCTGTGAAGTCCCATTGGAATTTGTGTTAGTCAGTGGTTATCTGGCATGGATCTCCTGTAATGAGATGCAACTCATGGCCTTGCTCCATAAACATAGGTCTGCTTTTGTTTGTACATCTGACTAGGGATACTCGTTAGGGTAGGCTCTGCAAATTCTTGGGAGTCTCTCACAGTAACATAGGGATTTACTTTTTATTGAATGTTGCTGATTTCTGCCAAGTCAGGCCTTGAATTTCCCTCCAGGATGCTAACATTGGATAGGACTCATCTGATCTGGGTGACATTCTTGCCTACTGTGTAGGAAAAAGTGGTTTCTCGTTTTAAGGGGAAAGGAGGAAAAAGCCCCTAGCAGCTTCCTAAGCAACTCTGCATACTAACCCAACTCAACCCTGCCCTGAGTTTGACGTATGGTTTTCCTTTTTGCTCTGTCCCACTGCAAGCTGTACCCATTCCCTTACTGCTCTCTCCATGTTACCAGGGCAGAACTAAGCCTGAAAACACCATGGCCATTCTCTTTGTGAGATGTGCTGTTGCTTGAGCTGTTTGTCTTGCTGGGACACAGCAAAGACATATTCCACGTCTTTTTTTTTTTTTTATGGCAGGTACATATTGAGAGAGAAACAGCATGAGGAAACAGGAGGACTAAGAGTGGTTTATAGAGGATTAAGCTATAAGAGGCTAAGGGATCAGTAGTAAAGAATAAGACACTGCTCCCTTTCTACTCCTGCAGTGTTATGCTGTTCCATCAGCTTTTTTACTGCTTTCCCATTGTATGAAGTGGAATGGGAACTTCAGAACATTCTTAGAGAGAGGTTTTTGAAAGAGAAAAGGACGTAAAGCTGGGTGATAAGGAAACAATACACTGTACTTGTGCATTCTGGTTGCAAACAGAACATAGGTGACAGAAAGCAGTGTTTCCAAAAGGCAGCCTGACCCAGCAGGACTTGGCGTCTGGGCAATGATGCCTCATACTTCTCAGGCTTCTTCTTCTTTCCAGCACAAAATACCAGATTCTTGCATGCTGAACACTCTCTTTTGACACTCATTTCCAACACTGTCCTTCCCGATAACTACAACGCAACTCCACCTTGCCAACCACACCACAGCTCTGACAGTTGTACCAGCAATTTCCCCTTTGGACGATTCCATGCTCTACTTCTGCTCCTGACTGAAGATTGTGCTGCCTCCTGGAGAAGGGTTGGGTTGTCTTGTGCACTGTGCCAAACCTTTCGGCATCACCACAGTCTCCAGTGACACTTTCAGTAACTCCTTCAAAGGAAGCCAAAAGTTTCACTGACAAATATGTCTAGCATCAGGTTGGTTTTATATTCTTGATGGGCAGGTTATTTGGTTTATTTTTCCTTGAGCACTAATACTCTGAATCGTGTTTTCTATTGCCTTATGCTGTATTCAGTGAATTGCACACAAATGGTTTCTGTGAGACCTTCTCAGCTTAATATCTGGGTCTTTGTACCAGGTGAGCTGCTCTGTTTATCATGGGTGTTTTGTATACAATATTTTTTCCCAGAGTTCCTCCTTTAATTGTATTAAAAAATAAATGGTAAACTTGTTTCCTTTCATCAGTAATCAAAGATGTGTCTCTCTACATGCTGGAAAGTGGTAGAGCCTCTCAGTTATCCACACAAGTCCCAGCCACCATTTCACAGCTGCTAAAAACACACACAGTGCAGCATCAAGGTAGGTGATGCAGCAGTCAAGAAAGCTGTAAGAGGTACAGGTGGCACCAAGCCACAGCTCTGTTTGGTGTGCTAAAAATGGCACTCAGGTACCAAACTTGTGAATTCCATATACCTCTGACTCAATTTGTCAGAGACTAACTGAGCAGTGTAGCTACAGGTTGTCCTTCTCCCTCTAAACAGGAGGTTCTCTGCAGAAGCAAAATCCAGTGTAACATGTTCTCACTGTATCCCTGGTACTTGTGTCAGGTACTCTGAAAGGGGAGGGTCAATAACTTCTATGCTGTGCTTTTGCTGGCAGTGGAGGGAGTGAGAGTGTGAAGAATCCCTTACATTTGTATTAAAAAAATCAGCTCTGAGCCAACTCCTCACCCCTTTTTGGACAGTGACTTGAATATAAGAAATAAGGAAGTGCAAGGAACTAAATCCAGCAGAAAACTGAGAAACAAATGGCTGCTAATCTTGAGTGTAGCTCAAAGTCTCTGCTTCTTGTTGCTGATGTGCAGCATAAGGACATCTAGCACTCCCCCCTTCCTTACACAGAGAGAAAATCCACACAACTGCTACACCTTGGCTCTGCCTACCCTCCCGTGGAAGAACACTCCTGCATCAATGATCAGGCACGAGGAAATTAGTATTCTTTAGACATCACATCAAATACCACGAAACAGGAACAGAGACTGAGCAATGACACAGCTAATGTCATCAGAACTGCTGTACAGATAAGAGTGTGGGATATTGGGTGGGGATGTAATAGCAAAAGAAAAAAGAAGATAAAAAAGAAAAAGATAAGACATTGCTGTGTAAGCACAATGGCAAAAATGTGACTCAGAAAGGCCTGATATTTTCTTTTTTGAGGGGGTGGAGGACAATAACAGTACTATCACCAATGCGTGCAGAGCTTAAAACAGGGAGAGCCATATCCATTCCTCTGCTTATTCAGATCCTTCACTTGCAGGTGAAGGATCACATAGAAAAGGAAAATCAGAACTGTTTAATGACAACCCTAAAACACGTGTATTTCCTCAATGGAAAAATGAGCTACACTGGGGTGTTTAAAAAATTAAATGTTCATTTCAGAAGTCAGAAAACACAACACCTTCTTGAAAGCAAACTGTGCCAAAAAATCTGCTTTGGGTGGGTGGAATATGCTCTGTGGGATCGACTGTTCATATTTCAATCAACAGTAATTATCTGTAAAAGCATTCAACCAGAACAGACTGACTACTCTTTTCTTGTGGGAAACAGACCCAAACCCCCTGCCTGCATGCAATTCCCTTTAGTAGAAGAAAAATCTTCCTTGAAGAAAGGGAACCAGAACTGTGGCCTTCTGCTTTGAGGGAACAGTGATGGGCCACTTGGCCCTTCTGGGTTCAGATCATTTTACGTCCACTTCAGCCCTACCCACAGGGAACAGAAGTGACTTAAAAGTTGATCTCTGGATCAAAATAATCAACAGAGCTGGCACTCTCCTGGTTCTTGCCTTTGTTACTGCCTGGTTAGAGGAACCTCTGACACTCCCACCAGACTTTATTCTTTGCTGGTGGGATTGTAGCTAGAGCTCTTCTCATGGGATGTTACTCAAGGATGCTTCTCTAATGCAAATACTGTACTGACATTACATACTGCATGGACATCAAGAGCTTACAGACACAACCCCCACTGCTAGATGGCTTTACTAAGTGTCTTGAACCACACTTCCCCAAAGACAATCCCCAGATTTCCAACTTCAAATAAAATTAGAAGTCTTTTTATTTTTAAAACTGTGCACAGTGCCAAGTCTTCCACCATCACCATCACAAATAAGTCATCTTCCCTGTGGCACCCTCAAGACTTCTATTGAGGAACCCAAACCATGACTATTTCAGGGTATTTCTGTATCATTCCCAGCTCCTCCACCCTTCCTCAACACTGACAGCAAAATACCCCAAGTAATGTAGGAACCAAGTGCATTTTTCTGCAACGAGCCTGAAGAAATCACCATCAGCAAGTTCTTCAAGCACTGTCTGCTTTCACCAGAGCATAATTAACTTTAGGAATCAGGGCACCTTCAGCATACAAACTGTTCATAAGCTCTCACCTTGGAGATTCCTACATTGCTGGTGGTTTGGTCATTTCCAGCAGTGAAACGGGTTCCAGACGAGGCTCTGGGGCTGCCCTCACTCCCTGCCAAACCTAGATGACACTTTCTAGTCTGCAAAATTTGCATTTCCACCTTCTCAGGTGGAACAAGTTTGGCCCTTCCAAACTCTTGTGCAGTGATAGGCATCCATGAACAATGTTTTCAGCAAAACACTTTTTCACAGGACATAACTGCGTTCCACAGAAGACTTCCATGACCCACTGACTCAAGACTTTTACGAGCAGAATCAAAATTCTTTGCGGCTTCTTAAAACAGAGATCTGGGGAAGACTCAGTGGCTCCTAAATTCTCTTGCTCTCTCCATCTCTGGTCCTCCCTGGGTGTTGGGTTCTGTTTGGCCTATGTCTTCAGTCACACCAAGCCTGGACTGCCTAATGAGAGAAGAGAGAGTGCAAAGCAAATTTATGCCTGTATCCTCCTGACACAGATCCAGACACCCTTCTAGCCCATGACTCAAAAAGACAGAGCTGTTCCTTACCACTCTGCTAACTTCTGTTCATACAGCTCCCTGCGCTCTCGATTCCTCTTCTCCTGCAAGGTCTCACCAGACAAACTATGTGCTGCTATTAAGAGGCCTCCTGCAGGGATCCTAGAGGAGGAAGCAGAAAAGTCACAAGTCACCCAGGGGACACACAACAACAGTAACTTACTGGCATGGGAAAACGAGCAGATGTCCAAGGGGTTTGTGCACAAGCACTGGGCTCATCAGTGACTAAGTCAAGGAAGGAGGGACACAAGACATGTCTATAACCAACCCATCCTCACAATTTACTATTTAACAATGTTAGTGTCCCCTCTAATAAGCAAATAGCAGCAAGTAAGCAGCTCTACTGAGAGCACTCAGTTCTTTATTACTGAGAGAGCAGCAAAATCAAGAAACAAAGAAGAAATACAACCAGTTTAAAGGTTGAAAGAAGATCATTATAAACTCCCAAGAGAGATACAGAAAATCCCTCAATGCAAGAGAGGATGGGAAGCCTCTGTAGCCCCACCTATGACTCACAGCTTGGTGTTGTGGCCACTGTCTAACAAACACCCTTAAAGAGTAGCTTTAAGTGTCTCAGTCACTCACTGGCAGCAGTCACAACTCACCCAAACAGTGTTCCGAGTAAGATGCCACCTGCCAGTCCCTGCAGGCCCAAGTGCATTCTGAAAAGGCTACCTGTGAAGGCTAAAAAAAAAGATCACAGACTCACTGAAACCAGAAACAGCCTCCCCCAGCCATCACACACCAATGCAGGGAGCTGCTTTGCTGCATTTCTCTTCTCTGTGAGCTGACATCTACTTTCAAACAGAGTAGAAACCAAGTGCTGTGGCCAGTGTGAAGGACCCTCACCACACCATGGTCTCTGCACTGAAACACTGCACAAAGTTTCTTCTGCTTCAGAAAAACTGCCCAATAAATACTAAGAAGTAAAAGTATCTACGAAAGCAAAACTGAGCTCTTTCAAGGCCGGAGCATGATCCCTCCCCCCTTTTTTCTGTTCAACAACAGCTAATAATAGCAGCTCCCATGTAAGGCAGAAAAAAATCATTAAAACACATGGCCAACTGTAAGGGTAATAAAGCCTGTAAAACTGAACAAGCAGATCACTTACCCAGAGCCCTGCTGCCAAAAGCAGGCACTCAAAACTTAGCATGAAAAGGGCAACTCATAAACAGTGTACTGAACTGCCATCAAGGGTGGAAATAAAAAATGCTTTCCCTCTTAAATGGGTAGTTATAAGAGCAGGTTATGCACCAAGTGCTGCCTTTACCCCACACAAGCATTTTTTCACCTGAAACACTCCCAGCAAGTAGTCTGAGGATGAACTGATAACCACACAACCCCCCAATAGTTTCAGCAGTGCTTTCATATATCTGTTAGGAGGTAAACACCAGAGCAAAGTCACAACAGCAGTCAGTAGACAAGAAGCAAAACCCAGCAGCAGAGAAGCCAGACCTGCTCAAACCCAAGAGGTGAGGATACCTGTTTGTGCTTTTCCCTCTGACCCCTGCTCATGAGGAGAAAAGCACACAAGGTTACAGCACTCACCTCCTGCCGTAGCAAAATTGCTGATGGTGGTTTTATCACGGTACACAGACAGGCCAGTGCTCACCATGCTGCAAAGGCAAGGCACAGAAAAGGTCAGCAGTTGCACATGGAGTAAGAGAGGTAGCAAAACACAGCCTGACATAAAGATGGATTTCATTAAGCCAACCCTCAGGTAGCCTCTAACTGCCTTGCTGCCCATCTGTTCAGAGAACACATGCACCAGCTACAAGTGCCTTGACTATTGTGTCTTTACTGCAGACAGCTGCACAGGCACAGGCCAGGGAATGCCACAGTTTCCAGTGTGGATCTGGGATATTATTTCTTTTTTTTAATCAAAGATATTTTTCCATCATATATTCAAGGATAAAAGGAACTGAGCAGTGAAAAGGTCCTGTCAGTCAGTCCTGACAGACAGTCCTCACCACTACAGCTAAGTCATACTGATGACATCAGCAGAGTCACCTACTCTTGTGGCATGAGATCTCCTACTGGGGTAGGTACACCAACTCCTCAAAAAACATCAGCTAAGCCCCAAAACACTCTCTGCTCTCAGTTCAGCAGCCACATCCTCCCCTGCATCACACCCACAAGCCAACAGCAATCCTCCTCTCCTTCCCAATGCAGGTAAAACAAAACAATTTGGGGTTTCACTGTGAAACTTAAAATTTGCACAACTTCAGGATGAAACCTTCAACTTGGGCTTTACAGAAACAATTGATGTCGAGCAGAGCCTTTTTCAAAGGGGTGGTGAAAAAGGGGCTGATCTGGCTGCAGGGGAGACACCTGGTGGAAGGCAACAAGGCTACATGTCAAATCCAAAGAAATCCAGGAAAATCCAAAGAAATCAAAAACTCCAGGAGAGAAAGCAAACAGGAAGCTAACTAAACCTACAAACAGATATTAAACCAAAAGGCATCAAAGGAACCATGAGAGATTGAGGAAGAAATTTCAGAAAGGAACAAAAAAAATCAGGGAATATAAAATAATGCCAGTCAATACTGCTGGTACCACAGTAGCAGAAGGAGAATTCAAACAACAATGCTGCAGACAGAGCAAATGCAGGTTTAGGACTACATATAAATTTATTCTGAACATCAGGGAAGCAGATATTCCTAGTTTAAAAGGGCTTTTCTCAGAAGAGTATACTTAGTTCAGTGCTCTGTTGTCAGAAATGTGCTGAAACATCCAAGGGAGAAAATCAGGGAGATGAAACATTACCTCTGCATTGGTTTTGTGTGTGTGTAGGAAAAATCTGAAGGCCTAAAGAGGTACATTAAACTGGAAGGTCTGATGTTCAGCAACTGCTCAAGAACAAGACAATCCTCTGCAAGCCTTTGAGGACAAGAACAAAGACTTGCGAGGAACACTAGTGTACACGAACGAGGCATAATGACAGAGAACTGTAACACTAGTGTGTATAAACTGGGAGCAGTGACAGAGAACTGTAACAGGGAGTAATGACAGAAAATTGTGAGTAGCACTAGTGTATTCAAACTAGGAGCAATGAGACATAGCAAAAAGGAGAAAAATTAGCGTGGGATAGAAAGCTCTTCCAGAAACTGCCAACACACTCTTAACACTCTCCCAGAGAAAAACACAAAAAAAGAGATAAAGCAAAAGCAGAAAGAAGCCATCAAGGAAGGGAACAACAGTGTTCCAGTCAGTGTCAGCATGGACTAGATGTATGAACAGGGCTTTTCCAGTTTTAGGGTTTGGGTTGGTTCATTAGACCTGAATTCTGGGATAATTCTAAAAGGCTTAACCCTCCTCACGTTCATGCCCTATCAATAAGACTCGTGTTAATGCAATCCTGGGAACCTTAAGCAATCACCAGTAGTCTCTGAAGAGCACTGCTGGCACACAGGGCTCCTTGCCACTAGAGCTTAAGCACAAGCCAAGCTCTCTTCCCACTGCCATCGGGAAACACTTACTTGAATATTGTTGTAAAAACAGCAACTCTCCAGCTCCAGCGCCAGCCATAGCGGATGAAGCTCCGGAGACCAGCACGATGTGCAGATTGCTGTGGGGAGAAAGACAGGTCAGAGGTCACAGCCTGACTCCTCCCTAACAGCACCACCAGCCCCACTGCAATCCAAGGTGTTCAGAATGGGGCATGGGACTGATGTCACTGGGGACTGACCCCCTGACTTGTAGGGGTCAAGTCAGGCATCTTCAGAGGAAAAGCTGCTCACAAGCACCCCAGTCACCAACTGGAAAACCAAGGATCAATTCCAGTTTGTAATGTCAAGTGGCTTTTCTAATTCTGGTGCTGAAAGGCAGCTGGGGGACTGGGAGGGCTTTCTGAGGACAGTACAGGAGAGCAGCAGAGGAGAAAGACCAGAAACTAGTTCATTATTATGATTCTCTAAGTATTAATAAATAATAACCATCATAAATAATAATAAACAATAACCATCTACATTAAATGTTAAGGGACCATCAAGCTCTGCAGTTTAACTCTGGCACTTAGAAGTCTGGCAATAAGTAGCTTTTTTAAAGATGTGATAAACAGAAGCATCACAAAAATTAAAAATGGTGTGGTTAATACCATGAGATTAAGTAGATTCTCTCTTCCAGTGCTTGTGGTGAAAGTGCTTAGCCTGGGTGCAGATACACCACAGAGTAAAGCCAGGCCAAATTGTGAGTGATGAAAATTCAGATTTTACATCAGGCAGATTCTTAAAGGAGTTTTCTTCCTCAAGTTCAGATACACCTGGGAAAACGTCACAAATGTTCTCTGTTGTGCTGCTGTTCTGAAAGAACTTTAAATGGCCTTAAAATAACTCACATTAATAAGTTTGACACTATGTGGTCTCTTGCCAACACACTAAAACTTAAAAGCAAAAAGGCGCTTTGAAACACATGAATGATCCATTTAACGAACGGGAAACGGTATCAGCTGCTTCTGTAGCAAAGGACAGTTTTAAGTTAACTGCACAGTTTGGGTCACAGGGAGCAGCTAGCTCACGGAGCAACTGATCACGCAGGATGAGTGCACTTACTCTAAGCAATCACTTCGGTATTTTGGACACCGAGAGTACCTAAGAAGCTGGGCACAGACAGACACACAGACAGACACACACACACAGATACACACACACACAGACAGACACAGACACCCACGCGTCCTATAGACACGTGGTCACGGCCCGCGGTGTCCCCGCGGCTCCAAGGACAATTCCCGCAGCCTGGCCCTGTCCCGCGGCCCGTACCAGCGCGTCCGCGCGGCTCTGGAACAGGTCGCCGTGGCTGCGCTCGATGAAGGCCGTGCGGGCGCTGCGGAAGGCGGGCAGCCCCCCGTACAGCCAGCCCA
>NW_008685649.1:0-6620 GCF_000695815.1 Acanthisitta chloris | reverse complement strand
TAGCAAACTTGAAACACTACAACTGTGTAATGAACATTACAACTTTATTTATCCTATTTGAATTGTCATGATGGTCTAACAAAACATAGAAGCAACACTTTCGGTGGCAGAAATGCAGGATGAGACACTTGTCCTTGATCTTCAAATAGAAATAAAATCAACAGTGGTTCAAAATATATTGTTGGTTTTATTCAGTATCTTTCCATATCTTTAAGGTCATTTTACACTATTTCACTTCAAAATCTAATTCCTGTACATAACTGTGACTTGCTGTTAGAAATTAGAATTAAACTCCTTCACTCCCCTCCCCCCCACCATTTCATGGCTAAAGAGCCACATGTATATACTATATATATATATATTTGATCTGACAAGAACTCTCTCCGTATCTCTGTGTGTGCCATGCGAAGGATTCAGTCACAGTGAAACCCAGTGACAGCCCTCGGTGCCTCATTTCACAAAAATAACTTAGTAACTCTGTCAAATTTTCCTGAAATTTTGTCAAAAAAGTGTTTCCTTATCAAAAAGATTTCTTCTTGCAGGAGGAGGCAGAAGACATTGTGGAAGCTGCAGAGACACTCACTAGCTGTGAAAAAACAACTGGACACGTGTTACAAGAGGAAGAAATCACACCTGTACAAACAAGGATTGCTGAAGGTATAATGTCCTTCTTGATCATTTTCAGAGTTGCATTTCCACAGATGCAGTCTGAATCGCTCCTAAGACTTCCAACTCCCATTTACTTTGGTGGGAATTGAGAATTTTTAGCCTGGCAATGGTCCATTCCCTGAAGGCTGTCATAAGCAGATACAAACACATACAGAATTTGCTGTATGATTCCAAACCATCTTTTGTCTGCAGTATCTGCTTGCTTCAGAGTCTTGATAAGATTATCAAATCACAAGTAGGAAAGAGCATGAAGTTGTTCTGCTTTGGTTCTTACATCATCATTCTATTTGAACAGCTTAGCACAAGTATCATCTCTCTTGCCAGTAGGAAGGCTTTTCTATTAATAGTTACAGTATGGGGCTTTTTTTAAAGCTGTGTTGCCAAAAGCAAGTGGTTTGAATTTTAATATGGTTTTGAGTTCAAGTTTTTTCCCTTTCTCTGTTTACGTTCTGCATATATTCTTTAGGATCTGCCATGTATTACAGTACTTTTCACAGGAATTCACCTCATCTGATATTAAGATTCAGGTGGGGTTTTTTTCTGGTCAATTCATTAATATTTAAAAGTTTATGCAGTTTGAAATACAGCAACAAGAAGGTCCTTAGTCAGGCTGACTAAACCTAGCAATACACAGCTCCAACAGGGAATGCAAGCAAAGTAAGGAAGAGTCCTGGGAGGCTTGTTTTAGGAAGGGCCAGATGTCTCATGTGTGCACAGTCCAAGTCTCAGGGAGACACACAGGTCATATGAACATTGGGTTGTGTAGAGGAAACAAGTCACCGTATGCATCTCTCATCTCTCCATTTGTGTCAGACTGTTTCCATTGATGTTTGCGATCAGTCATGTTTCTCACCCTTAGGATTACCATTAAATACTTCTCCTGAACACCTGCAAAGACATTTTGTGCAGCTGTTGTGTAGCCTGAGTGAGTTTTTCTCAGTATCTGCATCTTCCACATGAAGTATTTTACAGGGGAAATATTACTGCCTCAAAACATCACGTTTTCAATTGCAAGTCACCTCCATTTGCATTTCACACAGGTCCCTAGGATGGTCTTACAATCCAGCAGCTGTTCTTTCAGGCACTACTGCTGCACGTGCAGCTTTCCTTTCTTTGGCCAAGGGTGAGGAGGGAATTGGAGAGTCCATGGACTCCCTGAACCATTGCCCTCTTACAATCCTTTATGCAAAAGGCAAGCAGAGAAACAAATGGTTGCAGTGGAAAAACTGCTCTGCCAGCAGCAAGACTGTTCCTTGCGAACACACAGAGTGTGCACACAGTGTGCAGCAACAAGCAAGTACTAAATAACCCTCTCCACCAAGCATCTGCCATTAGATGTGCAACACTAAGAAAGACATTTCAAGGGGAAAGTGAAAGTCACCACTTTTTTTTTGTTCTAACACCTTTAGAAACATAGCAGTTGCTGGAGCTTATATGTTTGGAAGCCAAGCTCAGCAAGACAAAAAGTCTCTGTAGCTGAGCAGGAAAATGCATAACTTCAGGGTATTTGCTGCCATTTAATGGATTACAACATGCAGCAGATCCCATACAAAAGATCCTGAAAAAAACAACTTGGCACTGGTATTCACCATCCTCTTGCTGCTCTGTATTGCAGACAGTTATGGGCTATTTCCTTCTTTAGACACACGTCACTCAGTATAGACCCAGTTTCAGTCTCGCAGAGTCCAAAGTGTCAGTCTACCTCTCACACAGAAATAAGAGCAGGACAGAGGCAGTTTCTGCATTGCTCCTTTCCTTCAAAGCCTTCTGGCTATATAGAGCCCCCTCCAGCTATGAATCCAATCAATCATAGTGACATTCAGAAGGAGTTTTATTAAGCAATATCAACAACATAAATTCACTTTGTGTTAGGGAAAAAGACATCAAAACTATAAGAATAATAAAGCAGCTCCAAGTCAGTCTGGGGAAAAAGAAGATCATATACTTTTGAAGTAAAAATGCTGGCTCAACACTACCTCTAAGGACATAATTCAAGATTTTTAACAAAAGGGAAATCTGGGATGCTAAGTCTTCTATTCAACAAACTAATAAATGGTAGCATCTAATAACCACAGCTGCACAGAAGCACAAAACCCCCCTAGAGGTGCTCTGTCCCTTCCTTTCTCTAAGTAAAATTCAGGTTATGTTGAACTTAGTAGTAAAAAAACTTTAAAAGGAAAAACAGAAAAAAAATCTACAGCCTCAAGCCTGTGCAAAGTAGTGGCAGAGCTGAGTCTCATTTGGTTCTCTGTTCTTTTACCCAAAGTTTCCATTTACAGATGCTCCCTGCTCGGGAGAGAACTTGTGAGTTGTTTGTACATGCACATTTTCTGTATAGCATCTGAGCTGTTAAATCTGAAATCAGAAATACAATCCTCAAAGGCTGGAAATCCTCTGTGATAATTTTTTTACTATTGCAGGTATTCAGATGCTATGCACTAGTGATTTTATGATTGCCTCCATAAATAGCTAATCGGGTCTGTTACACTTAATAAAAACAAGTCAGAGTTTAAGCCATTGTGGAATACTTAGTCCTTGGCTTCAATGCATGAACGAGTTTGAAAGGAGCAGGATGTTACAATGAAAAGAGCAGATTTAGCTACTAGATGTTTTTTTTTTATTGGGAAGAGAGCATAACAGAGCAGTTTGGGCTTATAAATTTTGATGGATTAAAAGGTAAAAAGAAACCAAATTAAGAACAGCTTAGGGTCTTATCTTTAATGTCATGTCATGTGGAATTTATAAGCAAATTTAATTAAATAGTAGAAACAGAATGATCAGACTTCAGTCATGACAGCAACAATCTCCTGCAGTGCATATAATTATAATTTATTCTGTGCCATGAGACAGGGCTGATTAGAAAGTGAAATGAACAAGTTCCAGTTCAGGATTGTACTCATCATGATTATTTTGCTCCTGTGCCTTGAATAGTTGCAGGCCTCCCAGTCTCCATGCTTGGAATTGTTTCCTTGGAACTCAGATAACATAAGAAACACCTATGGAACGACAGAACAAATGTGTCATTTTAAATTCCCCTTGCTATTCATCTGTCCTTCTCCCTTGTTAAGTGGATTTTTGCCCCTTTTCCATCAATTAATTTTGCCTGATTATCTGTCTGCTTCTCTTGCCACTTTTATTCTCTCCCCCTGATTCCAGAGCACAGATGCTGAATTTATACCTTTATCGCTAGGTCCATCTAGTTCAGCGAGACAATATGAAGACTCACCAAATATTTGTGAGTTATGCTCAGATATTGTGGTAATACATAAGTATGACAGCAGCTCTCGGAAGCAGCAACTGCTGACCCTCACCACACAACTCTAAATTCCACTTAGGCAATTTTCCATGCCAAGAAATAAGTCAAAGTCTGTTGCACATGTTAGTTTGTATACAGAGTTTGTCGTTCACACACATGTTCCATCTAGCCCCTTTTTATGCAACTCTCTGTATACATCACATTTACAGAAACTGTACTGTTGCATTTAGATATACAGTTAATACACAACATAAACTAAAATTACATTTCTTATGTGGTATTTCCAAATAAATAAGAAAACCCTGTTATGAACTCTGAAGTTTTGTTGAACATGCTTCCTTTGGTTTGAGTTATACTATGATAAAAATGTCAAAGTTAGTGCAGCACTTAGAAGGTTTTCTGTTCCTTCCTCCTCCTTGAAGCCTTGTCACTCAGACTGGAATATCAAGCAGAGCATCTGCATTAGTATTCACTGCATGCATGGCAACATTGACCTTGTGTCTCAAGTGGTTTTAATATTTTAGAGACTTGAGGATTAAACTCCATAGGAACATAAAATGTAATAGTGACAATGCAGTAAGTGATGAATTACAAGAGGTGAAACAAAATATGTCCTATGTGATCACACATCTACATTAAAATAATTTTGCTGTAAAAACAATCAGTTAACGATGCAACAAGTATTTAGGCAAATAGTGTCATTATACTTTAAGTCTTTCAGAGAATGTTTGATACACTTGGTTGATAGCGGATGGTGATATAGTGATAGCTTATGGGATAGCTGATGACTTTATTTAGTTCCTCCACTACCTGCTGTTTAAGCAATCCATGGTATGTCAAATGTCATCACTTCATGGGATGAAGGACCTGGATCACAAGTACCCATAGTCTTCAAGCAGATAGAAAATAGCTACTCAGTAAGATGAAATTTGTAAAGTAGTTGTAGAACCTATTTTGAAGTTCAGAATGTTTGTCCTTCACCTTTCTGTCTTGTTGAATCTCCAGCTTGAAACAGGGATAAGAGCTGATGCAATATAGCTGCTGGAGGAAGCTAATTTGCTTGGCCAATTCATCCAGTGTGGCAGAGGCCAGCACTACTCTGGCATGTCACATCTTTATTATAACACTAATAAAAGTTGAAAGTTCCCTAGAGTCTATGAAGGCATGTATACTGCATGAGCAAAATGTTATTAGTAAAAGTTATTTATGTTGCAGAAGTAATCATTCTGTGCTATAAACATAATAAAGTGCCTGCAGTATAAAGAAATGGGTATTACTCATGAAATACAGTCTTTCAGAGTGATGCATGCTTCAGAGAAGGGACTGATTTGTCCCTTCAGACTGAATTCCTGCATCTTTAGCTGTCCTGGTTTTGGCTGGGATAGAATTTCTTTTCTCCTTAGTAGCTGTTTACAGTGCTGTGTTTGGGTTCCATATGAGACCAGTTGTCCTAGGTTACAATATAGGGTGTAACCAATGTTATGTATTCTATTATTGTCTCCACAAGCTGTTACAGCAGGTGGGGGCAGTGCTCATTACCTCCTACTCATCCCTGATGGCTCCCTCAGGGGCTGTCTCTGTTTAATGGGCTGTCAGGGACCCAGGCATGACCCATAGAATTATGTTGTCCCATTGTGAGATGCTTCACCCCAAGGGGGGGGAGCCAAGCATTCCCACCTGGATATAATCTGGGGTTTGGACCAGCACAGAGCTCTTACCTACTGGATTCCCAGAGGACAAGAGCTACTACTGGACCTTCAGGTGAAGACCAGATCTACAGGATCACTGCTCCAACAGACCCATCACTCCAGGAGGACTACAGCCACCATTTAATCAGACTACTACCAATGCCCTGACTGACAGGGTGTCAGGTTGCTTTCTGACTCTTTCAGTGGTTTCTTTTTGTACTGTTGCATTTGGGTTTTTTTGTTTTCCCTATTAAAATGTATTTCTGACTTGGAGTCTCTCACTGGTTTGCTTTCAAACCAGCAGCATGTATTTTGGCACCCAACGTGGGGCACAATACTGAGAAAAGTCAGAATTTTGTATTGTGGCAGCCACCTATTCGCTATGATGCTCAACATGCTTACATTGGTCTTGTACCTAAGTCTCTACATTTTTCCGCACATGGGGAACTACCTGCTGGTTTTAATGCTCCTGTGTAGACCAGGGTATGATACGAGAATTGCTTTATTGGTATATTATGTCTATTGCATGATAACCTCTGAGGCAATGAACATCATTTGGAGTACATACTCAATTTTGTTTGCTTGTCCTAGTCTAGGCTTCTACTTCTGGAGCCTCATCAAAGCACCCGGCCCCTGGGGGGAGGAGTAAAGAACCTTTTTTTCAAGCCTTTCAGGCCTTACACGGCAGTTTTTGAAAATATGGAGTTCTCTCTGGATGTCAAGGATGGCATAATCTTGTTGGTTCCGCTTTGTCTTCACCGCATGGCCTGTACCATGTATACCATGCTTAAAGTCAGAACACTTAGTGTGGCACATCATCCTCAGAAGGAGGAAGAAACCAAAAGCACTGTCAGCATCTCCACACAAACCTTTGATAATGGGAACTGAACAATTAAAGCTGAAAGTATAAAGAATAGCTTCACTAATCCATTATTTTAGCTTAGTTAGCAAAACAACATATCTATAAGACAGTAAAACTGACCAGACTCAAACCTTGGCAGCAGGAG
>NW_008685648.1:0-751 GCF_000695815.1 Acanthisitta chloris | reverse complement strand
CATTCTCTTCTGCTTTGCTGAACTCCTCCTGTCAGGGGAAGGGTGCTGGTGTTAGGGATTGCTCTTAGTGGTCTGGGATTGCATCATGAAGAGCAGAATGGGAAAGTCACATTTTGCATGGAGCTTGTCCTTCAGAATAGAACAATCTCTGTGACTCCCTGACCCCTGCAGATGTTTTTCTTGGTCTCTGTTCTGTGTCACTGCACTTGCAACTTCTCATTAAAGACTTTGCACAGCATCACTAGAGAGTCTTGGTTGTTTATTCTCCTCACAGTAAATGTGACCTGAAGACCCAACCTAAACCAGCTCACCCTGACTGAGAGCATCCCATGTAGACAATAAAAAAACCAGGACATTTGTTTAAAGCAAAAAAACCCAACACTCCACTCAGCATATATATCCACAGCACCTGCATGGGACAAGCACACAGGGATTATGAGAGGAACAGTATCTGATTAATCCACCCCCTAAAGAGAATAATGTGACTGGTCAAGAAAACTGTTTTGCAAACATATAGAAACCCTTATTTCTTCTCATTCAGGATCCTCTGTGAATTAGCCTGGGACACCTCTATGCACACAGCAATAAGATCAGAAATACTTCCCTCAGTAATTCAAAGCAATGTGTTCTTCTCTCACTCCTTGGCCAGCAAAGAACTGACCTGTGCCCCAGGAGTAGTTGTCACCCCCTGGGAGTTGGATTTCAGCTGCCCTCAGCCCTGATGTGAGGGTCCCATCAGCACCTGCAGTGT
>NW_008685647.1:0-219 GCF_000695815.1 Acanthisitta chloris | reverse complement strand
ACTCATAATTCCTATTGCACACACAGAGGAAAAAAACAAAAAACCAGAGCTATGCGGGAGGTACAAAGAGAAGAGGCGACGCCATTATTATCTCGTGACTGATGTTTATTATTTACAAAAGTGAATCTTTCATACACACCTATTATAAGCATCCACTTATCATTGGTTAACTACTATTACTAGCCCACCTTACACACAACATAATTGGTTATTAACATA
>NW_008685646.1:28381-29688 GCF_000695815.1 Acanthisitta chloris | reverse complement strand
TCCTGGTTTTCCCCTTGCTGAGGTGTCGGTGGGAGGTGCTGGCGGTGCCGGTTTGGCCCCTCCCAGTCCGTCCGGGAGTTTTCAGCCGCTGTTGGTATCGCCTCAGTGTGTGACACGTCTGATTTTCTTACATCCTGCGGCTCCGTGCCCGTTGCCCCCCGAGGGTGCTCCCAGCTGCAGTCCCAGCCCTGCACACTCTTCACCCCCTCCAGGAGGTCCTGTTGAACAGCTCTTCCAAACTCCTGTCTCTCCTAGAAAATGACTGTTCCTTAAGGCGTCTTTGCAGGGTTCACTGGCAGTGGAGTGTCCCCTGGATGAGTTAGTCACTTGTAGATAAGCTCAAATGGCCTTAAAGCAGCAAAACTGCAAACAAAATGCCTCAAAGGAATGGTTTACAGTACTGAACCTTCTGCCCTCAGCTGGGAGAGCTTCTGGCATTTCACAGCTCAGTGGGAGAATGTGTTTCCTGGACATTTAAGGAGGAGGACTTGAAGAGCTGAATTGTGGCTTCTGTTGTCACAGCTTGTTCAGTATTGTAACAATCAACAATTTCATACGAGATTAGCCTTGAAGTCATGTCCTTTTTCAGTCTAGTTTCAGTTCTTAAACCTTTTGAGGAAATGAAACACAACTGTGGTACTTCCCCAGCTCTAAAAGTTCTGCTTTTTCCAATTTAAATGGCTAATTAGTACAGAGCAACTTAACGTTCTGCCCTTACTTTATTTCTAAAGTGATGGGAGAGATATAACTCTATAGAGATAACTCTATATCTCTCTGTTCGTGTCTCTATCTACCCCATCCATCTCTATCTCCATCCTCATCCTCTGTATCCATCTCTCTCTCCATCTGTATCCAACTCTATATCTCTGTAGAGATATATCTATATAGAGACATAGACATATAAGTGATAGCATTAGATATAACTTATAATTAAGGGTCTTCATTATCTATAAAGCTCATGTTAAATATGGTTAAATGGTTTTATTTCTCTTTGCAGTGCCAGGTTGGCCACTCTCTTTGGCCTGGATCAAACACCTTCAGGCCAAGGAAATGAATTCTTCCAGTACACTGCACCAAAGCAGCCCAAGAAAGGTCAGACAGTACCTGGTGAGTAACTGAGCTTGAGTCTGGGGAGCCAAGTCAGCAGCACATGTGCGTGGGGGCAAGGGCCCTCCTGAAGAACAGCAGTGCAAATAATTTGCAGAATGTTAAGGGGTTGGAATGGAGCTTAGAGATCACCCAGCCCCAACCCCCTGCCCTGGGCAGGGACACCTCCCACCAGAGCAGGTTGCTCAAGGCTTTAGCCA
>NW_008685646.1:23875-28334 GCF_000695815.1 Acanthisitta chloris | reverse complement strand
GTCTCACCACCCTCACAGCAAAAACTTCTTCCTAATGTCTAATCTAAATTTCCCTTGTTCAATTTCTCCCCATTCCTCCTTGTCTTGTCCCTGCAGTTCCTAACCCAGAGTCCCTCTGCAGCTTCCCTGGAGCCCCTTCAGCTCCTGGCAGGTTGCTCTGAGGTCTCCACACAACCTTCTCTTCTCCAGGCTGAACAGCCCCAACTCTCTCAGACTGTCCTTGTGGAGAAGGTTCTCCAGTCTTTGATCAGCTTTGTGGCCTCCTCTGGCCTTATTCCCACAGTTCCATGATCTCATTTCCCTGAATATTATCCTCTAGTACCTCCTGCTTCAGAGGCCCTTGGTGACTTCACATCAGAAAACAACTCTTTGCTTGTTAATGTTCTCCTGGAGTTACTTTTCCCTGGGGCAAAGGGATGTGTTGTGGTATGGTCAATGACCAGTTCTGTTCACTGACAGGTGTTCCTGGTTTTACTCCCCAGCAGGTCATGCCCAGAAGGCTCCTGTGGCCCCATCAGCCTCGGGAGCACCATCAGTGTTCATGGCCACCGCAGTCCTTGCGTACCGATAGTAAGTGCCTTCCTGCACCACCTCTGTCTGTGTCTCTGGGAGCTCCACTCCTCACCACAGCACAGGGATACCTTTGGATGAGTGGGAACAGACTGTGCTTGTGTCTGCATGGTAGAAATGCCACAAGTCAACACACGTTTCTGCCTCAGAACAGCTTCAGTTGCTGCAACTGAGGCAGTTGTCAAATCAAGAGCAAGTTCTGGATTTGCTCCTTGCAGGGAGCTGTGTCCTGGGGTGCTGGGGTGGCATGTGCACTGCTGCAGGCAGCTCTGGGTGTCTCAAGCATTCACTCATGGACAGCTGAGGTATGGGCAGAGTGGCAGCAGTGAAATTCTGTGTTTGACACTGCCATCATGGCAAAACTCATCTGCTCTGGGGCTGTGAGAGCAGTTTCAGCTCACACTCCGTAAGGTGTGCTCTGTGGGCATGCAGCAATGTCTTGGAGCTAAGCAAGGCTGCTTGATATTTTAGGCCTGAGGAAGGGGAGCTGAACTATGAAGGAGGGAAAACTCATCAGCAGTAGAGAGAATTCTGTCAGGGACAGTTGTGCAGCTCAATGTCTCACTTGTCTTCCAGTACAAATGGGCAGTACTTGAAGCAAGGCAAGTATGGAGCAGCTGTAGTGGGGAACCATGCTACTAAAGAGGTGAGAAACACTTCCTTCCCTGACATTTTCATGCCTAGAGTTTGCTAGTGTGAGGTAATGTTTCTCTGAGCTCTCCAGGATGTCTTTGCTGTGGAGATCTTAGTTCCCCTCTTGTTTTTCTTATGGCTCAGCCATTCCCCTTGGGCCATGTGTTCTGCAGTCCATGAGTTTGTAAGATCTCTTATAACTTGTGCCTGACACTTTACAATCTTCCCAGCCCCTTTTCCCATGTTTCTGACAGTGATTTTGGTATTTATTCAGAATGTTTTTGCCAACTGGATCCCAAATCTGTGCATGTGGAAATCAATTTAAGGAAGTACTTTGCCTGACAGCACAGAGATGCTTTGCTTAAGTTTTGGTCTTTTGACATAAAAAAATCTCTCTCCTTCCTGAGTGCTCCTGTAAGAACACAGCCCTGAGGTGCCCAGAAAATTGGTGTGTTAAAAAGGTGCTTTGAAATCTCTTATCTGTCTGTGATACTGGGATCTGTGAGGTTTCATACCTCCAGTTCCTAATTCCTGTTGTCTCACTCAGTTGCCTCTTCAGGAACAAAAATAGTGTAGTTTGGTAAACTTATTCCTGAGTCAGTGATATGAGAGGTGCTGAGGTGTGTTGTTCTGGGACAGGAAAGCTGCCACAGCCTTCTTCAGGCTGTGTGATACCACATCCACCTGGGAATGGTGAGTGGGTTACTCCCAGTTCACCACTGACCTGTGCCCAGTGCAAGTGCCAAAGGAAATCACTTCCTCTTAGTAGATCATGTCCACTAGAGCCAATTATGTCAGTATAATATTATATCCATGTTGTTTAGTGCTTGGAAAGCTCTTTCAGCTCAGTCTGTTACATGTTGATGTAAAGCAAAATAAAATGATATAAACAAACACCTTTAGGTTGGATATTAGCCTGAATTTCTTAATGGTAAGAGTTGTCCAGCCCTGGCACAGCTGCCCAGGGCAGTAGTGGAGTCACCATCCTTGGGGGGGTTTGAAAGCCATGTGGATGTGGCACCTGTGGATATGGTTAGTGATGGCCTGGACAGTGCTGGGGAATGGTTGGACTTGATGATCTTGTGTGTATTTTCCAACCTAAAGGATTCTGTCACTGTTCCATGCCGTAAGTTGTGTGTATGGAAGGGTTTAGTGCCACATCTTCTGCACAGCAACTGTGAGAAATGTGGAATTAGTTAATTTTATTAACTAACTTGATTAGTGGAATTTGCTTGTTGCAAAGTCATGAGTAGGAGCTGCTTGATTCCTGCAGCTAAATAAAGCTGATTATAGTCAAGGGGTTTTGTTGGGTGTTCCTTGTGTGAAGTATTGTTGTGTGAAAACGCTGCTGCATGGTCTGTTGGGCAAGTACATCCTGAGCCTTAGGCTCAGGGTTTGACAGAGCTCTTTAGAATTGAAGATGTTTTGAGTTACTCCTTTTTGTTCTTCTTCCGTGCCCAATTCCTTGTGGAATCCAGTACAGGATCCTCCTTTACATCAGTCAGCAGCAGCAGATCACATCTGCAAGGATCCACCCAGGCTTTGTACTCACGGTAAGCTCTGGGCCAGGGAAGCTTTGGGTAGTCAGAGCTGGTCACAGCAAACACAGGTTGGCTCTGAAATGCTTTCTTTAAGCCTTAGTTTCTAACCTTTGAGATCAAACATCTGACTGACATGGCAAGAGGTGTCACAGTGACTGTTCTCCTCCTCCTGTGTTGCACAAGAGGCTGTTACACCTGCCTTTTGCAGGGCACCTCAGTAGATTTCATAACCAAGTCCATACCCTGTAGGAGGTAAATTATTACCTCTCATCTCAGATGTTTTGGGGTTTTCAGTCCTACAATAGATAGAAGCAGCACAAAATTTCCTTTGCTAATGACTTGTAGTGAAGTGACTGAGAGAATCCAACGGAACAAGCAAAAGGAAATGACAGCAAGGAAATGTTTTCTCTCAGAAAATTGACACTCAGCATTTTCCTGCTGTTGAGAACAATCTGCAGCATTGTAAGCCTTCAAATGGGATCTCTCAGGAAGTTGTTTTCTGCCAGTTTGACAGAAATTGATGTGTTGCTTTGCTGTTCTTAACTTGGCATCATATGAAAGAAAACTTCTTGATTTGATAGATAGAAGTTTCCCTCTGAAAGAGCAGAATTTGAGTCCAAATTTGTGACCAGGATGGTGCTTTGCTCTCTAGTTTCATAAGCACATCTTTGAAAGGTGAACAGGTTATATAGTCACTTCTGGGGACATGGGTTTTGGGAAGGAAGGAGTGACTCTTCCAGTTGATTCTGGAAGTCTAAATATAATCCATACTTAAATGCTTAAAAACCTCAGTGTATATTACAGAATTGAGCTTCAAAGCAGCTTGTGGTACTTTCACCATCTCATGCAAGCTCTGGCATCTATTTAAAACTTAGTATTTGCTCAAATATTTGAGTTGTAATACTTCTTCCATGAAAGTGAGCACATAAAAACTGACTTGTGCATTCTGAACTTGAGCAGTAGAGCAGCAGGATTCTTCCTCTGCTTCATTTCAGTAGCTCTGATTTGAAGCTGCTTTTGAACATGGATTTTTTTTTTTAGCTTAGTTAAATGCATTGTTTAGTATGTGATAGAATTGATTTTCCTTCCCCACAGGTTCAAGCCAACAATTATAGCACGTTCTATGATGATCAGAGGCAAAACTGGTCCATCATGTTTGAGTCAGACAAGGCAGCAATGGATTTCAGCAAACAGGTAACTGCTCGCTCTGGGTGAGGCAGGACCTGCTGTCCTGGTTGGGAAATGGGCAAATCCAGGGGTATCTCTTACCACTGGGAGATTCTAGGTCAGTTGGACTTGTTCACTGCAGTTCAGCTTTTGTGTGTGTGACCATGTGAGACAGATCTATGAGGAGCCTGGCTGAGTTCTGTGCTTTAAAACCTCTTGGAGGCACAGAGCCTGGTGGGATCTTTGAAGCTTCTCAAGTACTGTAAGACCAATGACTGTATAGAGCAGTTGGTATTGACTTAGCAGAACTCAGCACAAGGAGCCATGGAAGGCCTTGGGAGTGCATTCCTAGCCTGGGCTTGATCAGCACAGTAAGGAATGCATCAGGGCTGTAAGGAGTGGAACTTAATGGCTTTCCCTTGCAGGTGTGCATTGCCAAGTGCAACAGCTCCCCAGGGCTCGAGTCTGTCCTCTACCAGGATCTCCTCCCTGGAGAAGGGCAGGGAGTAGAAGCAGGAGACTCTCTGGAGATTGCCTATACAGGTTGG
>NW_008685646.1:2371-23845 GCF_000695815.1 Acanthisitta chloris | reverse complement strand
GCTGCCTCCTCCTAATCCTGAGTGTGACATGATTAGTTCCCTGGAAGGAACCTGCCCATCCAGCATAGTATTGGCGTAGATGTCAAAGGCATTTTTTCAGTGACTTATGGCACCATAAGTGAGGTGATTTGTGTTACCTATAGAACAATGAGGCATTTTGGCACATTAGGAAAGATTTCCTCACTTTGTTGTGGAGCATTGGCACAGCTGCCCAGGGCAGTGGCGGAGTCACCATCCCTGGAAGTGTCCAAAAAGCATGTGGCTGTGGTGCTTGGTGTGGTTTAGTGGTGAACATGGCCATGCTGGGGGAATGGTTGGACTTGATAATCTTAAAGACCTTTTCCAACCTTCATGATTCTGTGATTCCATGACTATCCAGGAGGATTGAAATGCTGTTAGCTTCCGTAGGCACTGTCATACATGGATATTTAATGTTGTGGAGTATTTTACTTGACCCCAACCTGCCCTGACCATCAAACTAAAAGCAATTCTGAAGTCTGAGTCTCCAGTTATCATTCAGTTCCAGAAACTGTACCTCAGGAAATGAACCCAAACTCTAGCCATGACCTGTCTGATCTCTGAGAATTAATATGGAAGGTAGTGGGGTGGGAAATAGCACAGGAGCAGAGATTCCAGGAGTTCATGGAGTGTGTAAAGTAGTGTTGAAACAGTTGGGAAACTCGTGTGTTGTGTTCTTGTTCTCTCTCCAGGTGTTTGACTCAAATGTTAACAAGGACAAGCTGCTGAGGCTAAAACTGGGCTCTGGCAAGGTCATCAAGGTACATCTTCTGGCAATTAATTGTACTAATTGAAGTCTCAGATCTCTGAGTTACTGAAGATCATGTTCAGGATTCAGAGAGGCTATTCCAGTTTCATTTGATAGGAAACACTCCAACAGTGACTCCCTCAAACTTCTTACTCAGCACAATATAGCCCTGCCTCCTCTTCAGTGCCTGTTAGAAATTGTCCTGTTTGGTAAAAGGAAGGTTCCTGTTTTCAAGAACTGCCTTTGTTTTTCTGAAGTCAATCGATTCCCTTCCTCACAGGGAATTTTGAGGATTTGACTTTGTGAACAACCTTGGGTCCTTACCTGCTCATTGTGCTCAGATCTTATCTCAGCTCTGATACACCCTGGGAGGAGAGCAGGGGTGGAGACACCTGGCAGGTTTTTAGGGTGGTCTAGCACAAGACAGTGCTGCTGCTGTCAGTGGTGTCACCTGCTCAGTCTGATTATGAGGGTTTGGCTGTGTGGGAATTTTTCAGTCCAGGTGGTGTAATATTCCCTTATGTGTTTCCACAAAATCGGGTTTGAATCAGAGATACTTTTGTTCAGGTCACTTTCACCACCTGAGTCATTTGATATATGACCTGTTACAAGTTGTTCTTTATTGAAGATGTGCTATTTTTGTTTTAACCTCTATCTTATTCATGTTTCCTGGGTGTCAGAGCCATCCTGTTCAGTGCTGGCATCACTTCTACATCCCTCACCACAACTGTTTTCTTTGAGTGCTTTGTAAATCCAACCAGAGCAATTCAGATCTCGGTGATGTCAAGTCCAGTTCTTCTCTAGGGTGCTGAGAGAGGTCACCACTGTGTGGTGGAGTTGTAGAATTATCCCTAAGTTAATGTAGGAATTTATAACTGGCCATGATGATTTGTGGTAGGACAAAGGTTTAGTGCTGCACACTGAAAAGAAATAGGATGTTACAAGGATCTCTGTTTATTTTGGAATCTTCTAGAACTGGTGTGTGAAGTTGCCTTTATTGGGGTAATTAAAACAAACTAATGTCACTGATCAAACTGTTTTCTCTTCTGTTGTCCCTGAAAACCAAAGGGCTGGGAAGAAGGAATGATGGGGATGAAGAAAGGAGGGAGAAGGTACCTCATTATCCCTCCAGCCTGGGCCTATGGAGCTCAGGGTGTGACTGGTCGAGTCCCTCCAGACTCTACTCTGGTGTTTGAGGTGGAGGTCAGGAGGGTGAGTGTCTCCTGCCAAGTGTTTGTTTTACATCAGCTTTGTGGCTCTTGGGTGTCTGTGGGGTGGAAACCTGCTGTTGGCATGAGAACTGCAGCCCAGAGACTGTTATAACCCAAATACCTCAGGAAGATATGTATCTCTAATTAAAAACAAACAGAAACAGAACCCTCAACCCAGAAAATCCCTCTAGGCTGTTTGCTGAGACGTGTCTGTTGTAACTGGTTGGGATGTTTTAGTTGTCTTATTTGTCAGTCACTTGGGCAAACAAAATTCTCCAGGAGGAATGGCAGGGTGTAAGGACTCAGCCTCTCCAGCTCTGAATCAGTTGTCTGCAGCTACTTGAAGTGCCTGAGCTGACAGGGAGAGGCAGCAAATAAACAAGTTGCTGACAACTTTTACAGGAACCCTGAAAAACATCTCTTCTGCTACATTCCTTTTAAGGTGAAGCTGGTAAAGGAAAGCTCTGGCTCGGATGCACTGAGTGTTAGCTCCAGGGATTCTGCTGCACCTTCTCCAGTTCCCAGCTCAGATGGTTTCTCTGCAGACACTGGTTTGTTGCCTCCATCCACAATCCCTCCAAAGCCTGGGTAAGGAGCAGCACAACTTGGTGCTTTAAAGATAGGAATGCTCAACATCCTGTGGCACGATGCTGCACTAACACATCCTTTGGCACATGTGGGGCCTCTGTGTGCCAACTCAGTGCCCTCAGTGTGCCAGAGCAATGTTTGCTAACAGGGCTTGTAGAGGTTTTCTGCTTGAATGCTGACTTGGAGATTGAAAACAACTGAAATGGGCTCAGTGAAGGAAGTGATTCCTCTACAGCGTTCCTGAGATCTAGTGTGATTAAGCTGTGTGGGTGCTGCTGTAACAGCTGTCTGGTCTCAGCTGGCAGTGTAGAAATCAGTTTGGACCTTCTCACTCTCTATAGCTCCCTGATAGGAGCTGCAGCCAGATGGGGGTTGGTCTCTTTTCCCGGGGAGCAAGTGACAGGACCAGAGGAAACAGCCTCAAGTTGTGCCAGGTGAGATTCAGGTTGGATATTAGGAAAAACTTCACAGAAAAGGTGATCAAGTATTGGCAGAGGCTGTGCAGGGCAGTGGTGGAGTCGCCATCCCTGGAGGGGTTCAAAAAATGTGGATGTGACACTTGGAGACATGGTTTTGTGGTGAACATGGTGGTGCTGGGCTGATATTTGGGTCGTAGATGTCTTTGCCAGCCTTGGTGATTCTAAGATCTGTTTCTCAAATTAAACAGTCAGTCACTGTTTTTAGGGTGCCCAAGGAAATGCTGCTTTTGTTGCCATAAGTAGTCTGTTATTGGGCTTGGTTAAAATTGTTTGTACCAGAATGTGGTTGTTAGAGCAATCAACAAATTCATCTTTCTTTAATCAGCAGTTCCACAGCTGTGGGACTTGTCTATACTGATGTCTTGAACTTATCTACAGCTAATGCTGCAAAGAATCCTCCAAATCTTCACAATATAAGAACACAGTTTTCCTAGGGGGAGGTCTGTTTGTATTTAGAAATCCAGAATATTGGATCCTGAGTTTCCTCTTGGTTGATCTCCAGTATGAACATCTGTTTGGCTTTGCAGGGAACCAGCAGTCCGGGCCAAGTCCAACTCCATCAGTGAGCAGCTAGCAGTAAGTGTGGTTTTTCCTAACTAATGAAGCCTTGAGTAGGGAAGTTTGTTTGGTTTCACCTTGGCTTTTGGTATTGCTGAGGATAAAGTGAGCATCATGCAAGCAAGACTGGAATGTTCACCTTGCTGACAGCAGGTTAGGACCTTGGTTTTGAAGGAATTAATAGTTGGACTTGATTAGTGGTTAGGCTCAGTGTCCTTAGAGGTCTGTTCCAACCTTAATGATTCTGTGATTACTGAGGAATCTCAGTCCCAGTTCCTACTCTGACCATGTGGATGTTCACAAGCATAGTTGCCTTTTTGGATAAATAGACAAATGCTAAGTGGGTAATAATTGGGGCGTTCAGGATAAGTTTATAGAGTTACATGACAAGACTTCGTGTGTCTCAGGATAGAAGAAAGTACTACGCATCTTCCTAAATACACACATTTTATTCTTGTTGCTGTGTTTTGTGATTCTCCTCTGTAGTGCCAGCAGTGTCATCCCAAGAGGAGAGTGTTTAAATCAAACCAGATTAACAAATCCATTGTAAAGGAGTTTGTCACAGACAGTGAAACCTTGAAACAGCCAAAATTAAGTCAGAGATTTAGATGTCTAATCATAACAGATGTGTCTGTGATAGCTGAAAAGCCTGAGCTGGGAGACAAAGGGAGAGTAACTAAATGTCTGTTTTAGAACCCAGATGTAGCCAAGGCAAAGCTGATTTCTCGGATGGCCAAGATGGGACAGCCCATGCTGCCCTTCCTCGCTGGCACAACGGGCAGTCAGCTGGACTCCAGTGACTCAGAAATAGAGGTACATCACCAGCCACAGCAGTGTGGCTTTTTTAATGCTTTTCCTACAGTGGGAATTGCTTAAAGTGGAATCTGGAGCAATGGCTCTGCCCTTGTACAGGGAAAATTCGCTCTGGTTCTGTGGGAAAAGGGCCAATAATTCCACTAGGTAGTTCACTTGGGTTAATTGGATCTCAAGTGGTCTTGGGCTCAGCCTGTTTGCTTGTTCTTTAGCATTTGTTGTAACATGAATAAATGTTTTTAGGATCCAAATACCATGAGAGGAACAGCACAACCAGTTGCTTCATCTTCTGTGAGACCATCCCAGCCAGCTCATGCAGTGCTGCCCACAGTGTCCACACAAGGTGAGGTGCTGGGGAGCCCAGGGCTGGTGTGCTGACATGGCACTTGCAGGATCCAAGGGCTGTACAAACAGAAGATTCCTTTCAGGAACTGAAATAGGAACTAATAGTTTCTAATAAGGTTTGCTGAGCCACAGCTCCATAAGTGCATTGATCCATGAAGCACAGGACAAGTCCCTGGAGGATGTCTTCAAGGTCTGTGCACACTGTGCTTGAGGAAGAGCACACACCATGCATGAGCTGCTCTGGCAGTGGGTGCTGGGGTGGCCCTGGGGATTCTAGGCATGTGATTTCTAAGTGGAATGTTACAGATCCTTTCCCAGTAATGGATTTGTTCTGTTTGAAATCGGTGGGAGTCAGAGGGAAGGGCAGCATAGGGCTGGCAGCTCTGCAGTGGCCTTGTCTTCCCATGATGGAATAGTCACATCAGCTGCTGGTCAGCTGAGCAGCTTTGAGTCAGCCTGAATAACATCTTGTGTCAGTCAGGCTCAGAGCTACCTCTGTGTGACTGAAACAAGGCTGTCTAAAGGTTGCCCAGGGAGGCTGTGGCTGCCCCAACCCTGGCAGTGTTCACAGCCAGGTTGGCTAAAGCCTTGAGCAACCTGCTCTGGTGGGAGGTGTCCCTGCCCAGGGCAGGGGGTTGGGGCTGGATGATCTCTTAAGGTCCATTCCAACCTTTACCGTACTATGAAACTATACTATGAAATGTGGCTGTAAGTGAGATTTCTGTGAGAGGTTGCTCTTTTCTTGACCTTTTATCATCTGCTTGGCTGTATTTAATTTTCACAAGGCTCCAGACAGACTTGTCTTAAATTTTTGTCTATTTAGTGGTTATGAGTGGCTGAGGGGACTTTGTCCACCTGGAGAAGAGAAGAGGAGACTGAGGGGAGATCTCATCACTGTATGCAACTTCCTCCCGAGGGGCAGTGCAGGGGCAGGTCTGAGCTGTGCCCTCTGGGAACAGTGATAGGACTGGGAACAGCTGGAGCTGTGTCAGGGGAGGGTGAGGTTGGATACCAGGAAAAGGTTCTTCCCCCAGAGGTGTTTGGGCACTGAACAGCTCCCCAGGGCAGTGGTCACAGCCCCAAGGCTGACAGAGCTCCAGGAGTGTTTGGCCAGTGCTCTCAGGCACAGGGTGCAGTGTTGGGGTGTCCTGTGCAGGGACAGGAGTTGGGCTGATGATCCTTGGGGGTCCTTCCAGCTCAGGAGATTCTGTGATTCTGTGGTATTCTGGCCATTTCACAGTGGGTGAGTTAATTTATTTCTAGCTCCTTTATAACATGCTGAATTTGTTTCTCCTTTTCCAGTACCTCAAGCATCTGGTGCTGCACCTCCAGTGTCTTCTGCTGCTTTAATCCCTGCAACAATGCAGCCTCACTCAGCTCTGCCTGGAGGAGCACAGGGATTTCAGGTACCAAAATGACATCAAAGAGAATAGTGGCACTTCTGTCCTGTCTCCTAAGTCTCACTGTCTTCCACATCACTGGCAGCAAGGGCTGTCTAGCAGCATTTAAAGATGAAAATTCCAAGCTGTTTCCTGGGACTGTTTGGCATTCTCAGGTTGTTTCTGTCACATACCTTTTAGAACTTTACTAAAGGGCTAATGTTCTGTTTGCTGGTGTCTCTTAATGCTGAACTGAGGATTATCCAGGCTGTGTTTAATATCTCAATTTTTGGTGGATGCAATAAAAATCTCCATGTACTTGAGCAACCAGCAAGAAAGTTGCAATTAAGTCATGTTGCACTTCTTCAGCCCTTCCTAGGACTTGTGTTCAAGTTAGCATAACCAGAGTGAGGTGTTCACATGTTGATCTTTGATTCTCACAAATGGAGGGCAATGTGCTTAAATTTGAATGAAGAAGATATTAAGCTTATTAATTATATTTTACTTAACTAAAAATTAAGTAAAATTTATTAACTAATAGCTATTGAACTTGGCTAACCTGAACACATAACTAAGCCTTGAAACAAGAGTGACTGATATCTCCTCTTTACTGTGACTTGTGGAATTTAATTTTCCAGCTCCTTAATTCTGGTTTTTTCCTTTCCTTCCTCTGGGGCTTGAAACAATGTGAAAAACACTTAGGTGTAGGCAGAGGGGGAAATACCAACCCATGTTCTAACCTATTGAACTTGTTCTGCAAGGCATATCCAGGAATGGCATTTGCTTACCCTCAAACTGCTGCATCTGCTTCTCAGCTCCAGCCTGTGGGTCAGATGTATCCTGCCCCTTACCAAGGTAGGTTTGAAAAGTACCTTCTCAGGAGGCTGCAAAACCTGTAATAAACTGTAGTGCTGATTTAGTAGCAACTGTAGCTTACATGTACATATTCATCTTGTCTGTAATGCTGTGCTGTCTCACAGATGCTGATTTATTTTTTTTAAATGGCAAATAGAGACAGATATTTCCCAGTAAATATCCATCTTCTTCTTACCTTAAGGAATTTTGTGCAGTTTGGAAGGGCATGGAATATCTAGGTGTCATCCCAAGACTGTGTGTTACTAAAGGAATTTTAGAGCTGGTGCTGCCAGTTGTATTTGTAATAGTCAAGTTACTTTATCAGCCAGGGAAATAATTGTACAAGGAATGGAAGGTGCATGAAGAGATCTTCATTAGAAGGTATAACCTTCCTAGTCCTTTCCTCCTTGGGAAGGACTAAAGGCATTTAAATAATCACTTAGGCAATCCCTATTGGTCAAGTCTTGGGTATAGCTTAGCCTTTCTGCAGCATGTTTTTCAGTCCAGTTTCAGAAGTAAACCTTCCTTCCTATTGTTTGATTGTACCTCTTTGCACTCCTGCTGTAGTGTGTCTGGGGCTTTGCTCTTGTTGACCTGAGTGCTGTCACATGGCTCAAGAATTTCCTGTCCTCACAAACATCTTCAGGTTATTGGGAAATACCTACATTATTAGTTTTCCAAGTACTTTAGTTTTATTCCTGGGTAGAGTCACTGTCCTCATGGCAGGCTACAAACTGCTAAGCACTACTTTGGCTAGTTGTGTGTTCAGGCCCTTCCCCTTGTCACTGTGGATCAGTCTCCTTTCCCTTGCAGCAGCTGGGGATGTCACTTCCTTTCTGATGACAGAAGCTCGACAACACAACACTGAGATCAGACTGGCTGTCAGCAAAGTAGTAGATAAAATGGATCACTTGGCTGCCAAGGTATGTGTGGCTTGTTAGGGGCGTTGCTGCTCTCTGCTCCCTAGATGGAATCTGAGGAGTTGATTCTATTTAACTACCTGAATTAAGTCTGTGATGTACTGAGGGAAAATTCCAATAGGATCACACCATTGAGGGGTTAGAATGGAGCTTAGAGATCATCCAGCCTCAACCCCCTGCCCTGGGCAGGGACACCTCCCACCAGAGCAGGTTGCTCAAGGCTTTAGCCAACCTGGCTGTGAACACTGCCAGGGTTGGGGCAGCCACAGCCTCTCTAGGCAACCTGGGCCAGTGTCTCACCACTCTCACAGCAAAAACTTCTGCCTGAGATCTAGTCTAAATTTCCCTTTTTCAATTTCTCCTCATTGCCCCTTGTCCTGTCCCTGCAGTTCCTAACCCAGAGTCCCTCTGCAGCTTCCCTGGAGCCCCTTCAGCTCCTGGAAGATATCTTCTAGTATACCTTGAAGCAGTAGCAGTTCAGCTGCTGTGAAAAAGCAAAGCCTAGGCTTGGGGAAAGGTGCTGTCTCTTACTGTCTTAAATACCATATCGTTGTTTGGAGAGATAAATATAATATTTTTGGGGATATATATCCTTGTTTAGAGAGATTTCCTGCCCTGCAAGAGGTTTCACAGTGGATTCAGTAGCCTATACAGCTGAGGAGGTGGAATGGTAAAATGCCTCTTTGCTCATGTCTGACTCTTACCTACACCATAAACTCACTTGCTTACACCCTTAAATTCACTTAATTCACATCTGGCTTAAGAATGGCTTACCCTGCAGGTGGAGGAGCTGAAGAAACAAAGCTCTACTAACAGCTCACTGCTGCCTGGAATCTCCTCTGTCACCATGGAAGCCTCCATGATCATGAGCAATATCCAACGCATCATCCAGGTGAGCATTCCCAGCCTGATTTGACTCCTTCTCTAAGCAACTGGGGCCCATGGTGTTATTCCTAATGAGAACAGCCACACTGGCTGGACCCAGATGTATATCCACCCACATCTGTGTTTACATGGCCATAAGCAGTGTGGGATATACAGTGACTCCCACCCACTCCCCCCTCCAATAAAGAGCTCTTCTCCACAGGTTGTGCTTTGAGTATTTTCTGAGCCAGAGTTACTGCTATTTAACAGACATTGGCAAAAGTTCATGTAAGAGAAGTTCAGCCTCTTCCAAACCATTATGGACTTACCCCCAGGATCCTGCAGGAGAGTTTTACAGCTGATACAATGTGTTGCAAGCACCACCTACTTCTGGTTTTCACCACTTAGTCTTGTGTTTTATAAGGTTGTCGCCTAAAAAAATCTACAGTCTTTGGGTTTGTGGGTGACAAAGTCAAGCTGACACAATATTCCCTAGAATGTGCTTTGGCAGCCACTGCCCTGTGCCAGGATTCCTGCTCAGTGCAGCACAGAGCCTGCCCAGGATGGTACCACAGAGGGTGCTGAGCTTCCCCATGGCCCTGCATCTGTGCAGAACAAAGGTTTAGCAACTGCTGCAAGGAAATGTAGGATGAGTATTGATGCTGGGCTGTGCTTTAGGAGAATGAGAGGCTGAAGCAGGAGATTTTTGAGAAGAGCAGTCGGATTGAGGAGCAGAATGAGAAGATCAGTGAGTTGATCGAGCGCAATCAGAGGTAAGAGGTGGGAGGGTGCACCTCGCTGCATTTGCTGACTTCCTAGCTTGGTTAGACATAACTGAGGGGTCTTCTTCAGGATCAAGCCATCTTCTGATAGTTTTAATCTTTTTCCAAGGTGTTAGAAGTGTGGGGATTCCCTCCCACCTCTCTTCAGCTGAAAACCAAAACTCTCTCTCCAAAACTGTAGCTTACAGTAAACATGAATGTGTAAAAGGAGGAAACCCCTCATGCTGTCTTGGAGCACACCTGTCCTGCTTCTGGGAGTACCTTTTGCTAGCTTTGTAGTAAGGTGGAAGAAACTGTAGGGGTTGTGATGGCCCTGGGTGAGTTCAGTCAATATCAAGTTATCAAAACTCTTAACTGTGTGATAAGAACATTAAATGCTTCCAGAGAGGTAAAGCACATACTTAAACTGATACCATCTCTGCCAAGCATACCTATTCCACCCCTTGGAGATCAGATTAATGCAGGGCATCGTGCAAAATTGACTAGGAGAAGTTTGTTTCCATGAAGGAAATGGAGCTAACTTCTGTGCTTTGAAATATCACTTTTCTGTCTGAGGTTTTTGCTCCAGGTCATGTATTTACATAACTGCTCATGGAGTCTCTCCTGTTCACAGGTATGTTGAGCAAAGCAACTTGCTGATGGAGCAGAGGAACCATTCACTGCAGGCAACAAATGAGAACACACAGGCAAGAGTGTTGCATGCAGAGCAGGAGAAGGTAATGGTGGCATGAGCAGAGCTGGGAAAGGGTTGGTTGTTGCACTGAATCATGCTGCAGCCTTGTTAGACAAGGCTTAAGGCAGTTCTCTAGACAACTGCAGGTCTGAACTGTGTTATGGAAGCTGTTTTGAGGGGAAAATTAAACATTTTGATGGCTTTCATGTTAAAAGCATCAGAGGATGTAACTGTGGATCTTTATTCTGTCACAATTTGATTGTTATCTTGCAGGCAAAGTGATTTGTTGTGAACTGTGTAGATGTGTGGCCAGTATGGTGAGGAGTTGTGTATAACAGGGCTTTTGGGTTGAAAATACTTGAGTTATTTAGTTGCACTGACAGCTCTGAAAAGTTTTGTTCCTTCTATTTAACTGTTTAATTATTCATTCTAAATAGAGTGAATGCAGCTATAAGAAAAATTATTCCCTATTAGAGTTTCTTCATTGCACTTTTGAGCTCTTTTTAATGCTAATCTAAAGCTGTTTGTTTCTACACATTGTGCCTTTGTGAAAGGAGCTATTGGGAAACAGCTTTTAAACCAGTTAAATGCACTTCTGCATGGCTGCACATGCTGACCCATCCCCTGAGGGCAGCCTAGCCCAGGTGTGCTGGCTCTGGGCTCTGTCCCTGCATGGTGTCTGCTCTGCTTCCCCAAGCACTGGCTGCTTAAACTCCACCAAGTTCAGCCTTGCCCTGTGCTCCCCTGCTGAGCTGTGGATCTCCAGTTCAAATGTGAGGTGACAAATGCTTGTTCTGCATGAGAACCAGAACTTGGTGCACCTGAAAGTGGCAAAGTGCAGCTTTCCAAAGGCTGGTGAGGAACAGAGCGGTGTGTGATGGGTGTGAGCAGGCAGGGAAGTGGGGCTGTGGGTTTCCACTGAAAGCTCAGGTTGCATAGCCATAATATGTAGGGAGGGGGAGAGATTCTAACCAGGAATAAGTCAGATTGAAATGTCTTTGTCACTGAGCACAGCATGCAGCTTGCACCCTAAGTGACTTGGGGAGGAATTCTCTTTTGAAAGTATGAGATGATCAGGAATCTTTTGGGCCTCATCATCAAGGATCCCACTTGATGCAACCTAGGTGATAGTATTACACAACAGACCTCAGGCAAGACCAGCAAAACCATGACATGTACTGGGAGAAGCTTTCCCTTGGTTCTGTGACTGGAAGTATGAGGTCTGGTATTCCTTCCTCTTCTGTTTAGCCTCCCCCAGCTTGCTCTGTGACTGCAGTCACTGAGATCCCTGGGGACAGACAGAATCATGGGAGAGAACTTAAAGCTATTTTACCTATCCTTTCCTCACAAATAGGCACTCACCATTTGTTTGGTGGTCCAGGCCCTACAGTTGTGCCAGGATCACCAGGAAGAGGTGTTTGGAGCTTACTGCTTTTGGGTTATAGATCTTTGGCCCTGGCAGGGCACAGCAGTAGGTGCAGGCTTTGTGTCCCAGAAGGCTAACACTCCATCTCTGACAGGTCACATGCAGGACTTCTCCTACCTCTGTGGTGTGTAGCATACCTGTAAGGATACCTTTAGCATCTTTCTTTTTCCACCAGGCTTCACTACACTTGTCTGTCTAAGCTTTTACAGTTCTTGGAGTAATGTAAAGGCTTCTCTGGCATGCCTTAGGCTCCTGTTATGAAGCATTTTGCTTTTCTGCTGATGAATGCCTCTGCCTTTCAAGTTGTGTTCTTAACTCTTCCTCTTTCCTGTCACTGCTTTCTCTTCCTAGCACATGCTGCCAGTGGATCGGGGCTGGGACCAGGTGAGGCAGTGTCTGCTGACTGTGGAGGTGACACACAACTGTGCCACAGGGAATGCCAGCCCAGCTAGAAACTGATTGGCATTGAAAGAATTGTCTCAGACCTTGAAGGAGCACAGATCTTCCCCCTGGAAAAGGGCTTTAGAACTGGCAGTGTAGCCCCATGGCCTCCTGTTCCTTGGGGAGCCCTTTCCAAGAGCTCTGTCACATTGCTGCTCATTCCACCTCCCCGTGGGAGAAACAGGGCATGGTCATATCACTGTCAGAGCAGGTCACACAGGATTCATGGTGCCTGAGAGCTGGAGGCTGAGCTGGTGTGGGCATGAAGCATTCACTGCAGAAACTTCTGTCTAGCAACACTTCCATAGGATTTCCTATTTTTGTTGTCTTTATTTGCCATTGAAGACAGAGATAAGTGTTAAACTAACCTTTAGATGTGTTGTAGCTATGCCATGGGGTTTGGGTTTGGTTTAGCATGCCAGGAGTTAATATCCTGAGCTGTAGAGACACATTGGTGGAGACATAAGAGGAAGGCAGGTGTGGTTATAGCCAGGCTCTGTGGTATCCCAGCCCTCAGGGTCAGCAACATTCATCCTCACCATAGCTGGAACAGTTTTGCTCACAGCTCTTCTCTGCCAGGTAGAGATGATCCTAGTCTGAAGTCCTAGGGGGATGAATCAGAGCAAATCCAGTTCTCCTGAACTTAGCAGTTCCAAGAACATGAAAGCCTGTTGGGAATCTCGATGTAGGCATAAGTGTGGAAGCTGTTTAGGTATTCCCTGTGCAAGTTCTGTCTTTGCAGAGCATCCTCTGAATTTTGTGTGTCATGCAACAAGATTGGGAATGTGACTTTGTGTCTTTGTCTTGATGCCTTGAGCCTCCCCTAACGTTGTCTGTGAGTTGTCCAGCAAGCTGTACTAGTGCCTGGTTTTCATGTGAATCACTGACTCAGCAGTGCTAAATCTAAACAGCTCAACAAATGACCGAGGACTGTGCTCTGAAATGCTGCCCCTGCCCCCGTGGGCAGTTCAAGGGGGCTCTGTGCTGTGTGCTCTGAGGGGAAGGTGCTCCTGTGGCTGGGACAGACCTGTGTTTTATGTGCCTCTTCAGTGGTTTGTAAGCTCAGGGAAGATAATTAGATGTTGAAGCCCAGGCTTTTACTTGACTAGCTATTGCCATAGCCTAAGAACTCTGAGCAGAGGCACCAGGCACAGCATTAGGCTTAAAAACACATTTAAGCTTTTCAGGAAACCTCACTGAGTTGAACTGATGTGGTGATGAGGCTGATGGTGGCCTCATGCAACTTTCTAGTCAGTCTGAACAGGTTACAGCCAGTAACACACAGTAACGTGGCAAAAACCTCTTCCATTTGGAGCTGTCTTCCCTGATAAGGTCTCCAGCACCTTATCAGCTCTTCCAGGGAGAACAGTCCTGGTGCCTCCTCAACATATCCTTTTTTTCCTTTCCCCTGCTCCATTTTGTGCTCCAGGCCAAGGTTGCAGAGGAGTTAGCAGCTGCCACAGCCCAGGTGTCCCAGCTGCAACTGGAGCTCACTGCCCACCAGAAGAAGGAGATGGAGCTGAGGAAGCAGCTGTCTGCAGCTGTGCAGGACGCAGAGCGGCACGAGGCACAGCTCAACAAGCTGCAGGCACAGGTAGCAGGTGAGGCTGCTTGGGCATGGGCCAGGAGAGCTCCTTTGTCTCTTTCCCAAGTTAGTTTTTGCCTCTCTTCTGGGGTATCTATTCTTACTTTCCCCAGGAGCAGTCACAGGGTGTGGAAGAAGGATATGGATGCACTGAAATATCAGCAGGTTATGTTACCACTAAAGGAAAGTGGCCAAATCAATGAACAAATCATCCTGTCACAGGGATGCCTTGTAGAATAATTTCTTGGCATTTCTGTCCAACATCTTGTAGAGGAACCTGAGATGTTCCAGTGAGGGAAAAGTTAAGATAAAAGCTGAGGTGTTTGTTGTCCTGTGCTGGCACTGGTGAGGCACCTCCAATCTTGGGGTTGGTTCTGGATTCTCACTGCAAGAAAGACATCGAGGTGGAGCATATCCAGAGAAGGGAGCAGAGCTGGGGAAGGGGCTGGAGCACAAGGAGTGGCTGAGGGAGCTGGAGGGGCTCAGCCTGGAGAAGAGGAGGGTCAGGGGGGACCTTTTTCTCTCTACAACTCCCTGACAGGAGGTGCAGCCAGGTGGGGATTGGTCTCTGCTCCCAAGGAAAAGTGACAGGACGAGAGGAAACAGCCTCAAGTTATACCCGGGGAGGTTTAGATTGGATATTAGGAAAAAAATTCTTCATGGAAAGGGTTGTCCAGCCCTGGCACAGCTGCCCAGGGCAGTGACGGAGTCACTATCCCTGGAAGTGCTCAGAAAACATGTGGATATGGTTTAGTGGTGACCATGATGGTAGTGCAGATGGTTGGACTTGATGATCTTGAAGGTCTTTTCCAACCTTAACCATTCCATGAGCCAATGACAAGCTTTGCCACCTCACAGAAGTTTTTGCTGAATTCTGGTCCCCACTGCAGGCACAAGCTGAGTTGTTGATTTCATTGTGCAAGAGTCACCAACCCCCTAAATGTGCTCACCCAAAATGCTTTAGTAGCACTGAAAGCCACAGTGAAGTGTTTTTGCAGAGCTCCAAGAGGCTTCTGAGGACACCCAGAGCAGGTTCAAAGCTGAGAAGCAAAGCCGCAAACAGCTGGACATGAAGATCACAGCGTTGGAAGAAGAGCTAACAGACCTGAAAGTGGAGAAGGAGACTCTGGAAAAGGTATGTGCAATGCCAGCAGCAGAGAGGTGCAGCTTTTAATGCTTTGCTGAGATTGAACCTAATGTTATTCCTTGTAAATATGCAATTTAAGTAAATCTCGGGTCATCTCAGAATATGTCAGGGTGGAAGGGACCACAGTGGGTCATCTGGTCCAATGTCCCTGCTCAAGCAGGGCCATGCTAGAGCCATCTGCAGGCAAGGATCTCTGTGCTGGTGGAGCCTTTGTGCTTGTGTGGGGTTTGTTTATTTATTTAATGTTTTAACCATTTTAATGTGTTAACCCTCCTACCTCTAAGGCAATCTCAGCTTGATTTCAAGTGACACTTCCTCGCTCAAAGAAGCTCTTTCTGCCTGAGGAAGAGAAGCTCCTTAGGTGCAGTCTGGCCTATTCTATGTCCTGTTCTGTATTGCAGAACCTTGCCGAGAGGAAGAAGAAATCCCTCTCAGAGAGAGCTCAGGCAGAGGAGGAGATGGAAGAGATACGCAGGTCATACCAGCAGGAACTGGACAAGCTCCGGCAGCTGCTGAAGAAGGCCAGAACTTCAACAGACCAGGCAGCAGCAGAGCAGGTGAGGAGTCAGGGCAGCTTCTGCTCCAAGTCTGGAAGGCTTGTAGGAACCTACAGGTAGGAAATAGTGTGCAAAATGCTCAGGTAGTGGAAGAACGAAAGCATTACCTGCTTGGGGTTTGGGGTTAGTGTCAAACTGAGGAAAGGAGAGGTCCCACATTGAGTCTGTACTAGAGGAAAGAGTATAGGACTGCTGAGGGGTGAAAGACTGCTTAGAAACGTGCCAGCAGGTCTGAAATCTGAGCCAGACCTGAATAGCCTGAGGGGTTGTGGCTGGATGTGAACTGGGAGGTGTGGACAGGAGCTGGTGGCAGCTGCAGGGCCACCCTGCGCATGAGTGTCTCAGCCTCAGGCAGGAGATGTCCAGCCCTGAGCTTTCACCCTCTGTGCAAATACAGATTGTGTGTGTATGTGCTTCTAACAATCTCTCTTCCATGCTGGGCAGCTGTCCCTCATCCAGGCAGAGCTGGAATCCCAGTGGGAAGCCAAGTGTGAGCGTGCACTGGCCTCAGCCAAGGAGCAGCATGGCCGACAGTACCAGGAGGTGTGTGAGCAGAGAGACTCCCTGCAGCAGCAGGTGTCCCAGCTGGAGGAGAAGGTAAAGGACTGCTCTCCATTGCTGAAATGGAATGTTAAATAACCAGTAGTCCTCTCCCATCTAATTGTGGCTTGGCTGTTTAATTCCTTGATGTTGTGGAGCTTGGTCTCAGCCATGGTTGAGTCGCTGAGCTCGTGAAAGAGAGAAAGCTAAGGTGCTAACAGGCTTGAGCTAAAGCAACAGCCAAAATCTTCTCTGCTTATCTGTACTGTTAGAGTGGCTGGTTTTGAGCAGAAACTTGTGAGGTGGGTGACACTGCAAGGGCTGTGACTGATGGCTGTAACTGTTCTTGTGTTTCAGCTTACAGCTCTAAAACACTCGAAAAAAGCAGAGGAGCAAAAATTGTCTGAGATTCAGCAACGTTTGGAGGAACTGGAGGCTATCCAAGAGAAGGTAAATGGAGTAACACAGCAGCTGGATAGGAACTGAGTGCAGGGATCATGAGCTTCAGGTCACTTGTGTCCAGAATAATAAGGATGTGAGTTCCAGGACAAAGAAGGGATAATCTCACATGGCTTGCAGCAAACTAGAACAGGTCCAGTGATGAACCTCAGCCCTTGTTTCACAGAATGACAGAGTCAATCATGTTGGAAAAAGACCCCTGAGATCATGACCTAACACCACCATGGCAACTGGACCATGGCACTGAGTGCCACCTCCAGTCCCTCTTTAAACTCCTCCAGGGATGGTGACTCCACCACCTCCCTGGGCAGCACATTCCAGGGTCTGATCAATTCACTAGGATCTCAGTAATGCTGCACCCATTCTTGGTGTTACTGGAGGAGCTGATGACACAGTTGTGGGTTTCCAAGGGTCTGGTAGGGTTGGGTGTCCTTGTTTTGGTGCTTTTACTTTCAGTCAACTTTGTGACTCTATCAAACCCTTCTTAAACCTTTTTTACTTTCAGTCAACTTTGTGACTCTCTATCAAACCCTTCTTAAACCTCCACTCAGCAATTTGTGCCTCACTAAAACCCTCCCAGATCCCCCATCCCTGGTGAGGCTCTTGTGGAGGTCTGTTGGAGCTGCTCTGACTGTGGCTCTCCCTTTGGCAGTACTCAGCCTTGCAGGCTGATGTTGTGGTGCTGAAGACTCGCTATGAAGAGCAGATCCAGGACCTGCAGAGGGATCAGGATGGATCTGCACCTGCAGACTTCACAGAAGAAGTGAGTTGGACTATCCAATGCCTTTCCTTACTAAGCAGCTCTATCTCCACTGACAGACTTCACAGAAGAAGTGAGTTGGACTATTCAATGCCTTTCCTTACTAAGCAGATCTATCTCCCTTGACTTTTTTTCACTTTGGGCAGAGATAAGCAGGAAACCCAGTATTTTTTCCACAGAGCACTGTGCTTGTAGCAGCAGATCGAGAGAGGAAGAAAGAATGGGATCTTATAAAATCATGGAATGGTTTGAGTTGGAAGGGCCCTTAAAGCTCATCCAGGGACACCTCCCACCAGCCCAGGTTGCTCCAAGCCCTGTCCAGCCTGGCCTGGAACACTCCCAGGGATGGAGCAGCCCCAACTTCTCTAGACAACCTGTGCCAGTGCCTCAGCACCCTCACAGCCAAGAATTCCCTCCCAATACCAAACCTAAATCTGTTCTCAGTCAGTTTAAAGCCATTCCCCCTTATCCTGTCACTCAAGGCCCTTGTGAATAGTCTCCATCTCTCCACTGCCTACTTTATTTGATTTTTTTTTTTAAGGCCCTTGTGAATAGTCTCCATCTCTCTGCTGCCCACTTTACTTGATTTTTTTTTTTTTTTTTTTAAACTGAAGCTTTTGAGGATAAGATTTAAAAACTGAAGTAAGAAGTGCATGCCAGTCTGCCTTGGGCTTATGCAACCTGCCTTGGATGGGAGGGTGGGTTTGCTGTAAGTACAACAGTTCAGAATTAAGGTGGCCTCATGTATTCAGCTTTGTTTTGGGGATTTATAGCTTGAAAAGTGGATTCTCTAAAAAATCCTATGTGTGCTTGGTTTTATTATTCCCCTATCCTGATATTGACTCCAGTGCTCCACATAACAATGAACTGTATCTTTGTCTCCTGTCTTGCACTTCTCTAGGTGAAGAAGATAATGAACAGTGTGTTTCAGTCTCTTCGGGGTGAATTTGAGCTGGATGAGAATTACAGTGGGAGGACAGTCCTGGGGGTGGTCATGAACACTATCAAGGTACAGCAGTGACAAGAGACATGAGGTGATGGGTCTGACAGAATAGGCCTGAAAGGCACAAATCTGTGTTGTGAGTCTGAAACAACTGAAGCAGAATTTGTTGTGGGTGGCAAAGCAGTCCAGAAGTAGGAGATAGGTTATACCCCAAAACAAACCATCACAGATCCATCTGTGTTCTCTATCCCATTGTTTTCAGACTGTGACACTGCAGCTACTCCAGAGGCAGCAGGAGAAAGCAGATGGTGACAGTAAAAAGGAGGAATCTGGAACAGGAGCAGTGAGACAGGAAGGATCACCTGGAGCAAAGACTGCCCACGAAGAGCCCATGCAGCACAGCCCAGCACAGGGTGTTGCATTCCCAGCTGATCCTGGGGTAGCAGCCCCAGGCTCCATGGTGTCTGAGCAGGAAGACGAGGCTGCTCCTCACTCTGCCAGGCCTGGAACTCCTCAGAAGGAGCAGACACAGAGCACTGGGGTGGCAGAAGAGGAGAAGGTCCAGAAAGAACATCTCTCTTCCACAGCTGAATCGTGCCTGGATCCTGAGAAGGGGCCTGTGCTTGAAGATCAGCCTGTTCCTGAGGTGGAGCAAAACCAGGAGAATGATCCCATTGGCAAAGCTAAGCCAGAACACAGTCCCTCTGGAGTATCTTTGCAGGCAGAAGTTGCAGAACTTTCTGTTCCAGAAGCCAAGCCAGGGGAAGAGCACATGGCAGAAAATCCAGCTGTGGAGCAGAAGGCAGAAGAGGCTGTGGGAGATTTAGAGCCTCCTCCCTTGAATGGGGAGGACACAGAGTCATGGGATGCAGCTGGCTCTGAGCAGGAGCCTCCCTCAGTGCCCAGCACAGCACAGCTGGGCTCAGCTGTCAGCAGAGAAGCCCCAGGACTGCAGGAATTGGGCTCCAGCCCCAGGCAAAAAGATTCCAGGTAAGATGTGATGCCTGGATCAGCTGGGGCTGGTACAGGTGTGTCCCTGCTGCAGGGCAGCACAGGTGGGGAAGCTGCAGCACCCTCATGGTTCTGGCACTGGGTGACATGAGCCAGGAGCTGGCACAGACCAGGCTGCCCAGGGCAAATCCTCTGGGAACAGCTGCAGAGGAGCTTGGGTGTGGTGGAGGCATCTCCAGGGATGATGGCACCATCCATTCCAATTGGAGCACAGAGGAGAGTGTACAGTTCCTGTACTGTCTGGTACTGGTGGCTGACAGGTCCCAGTGTCATCCTGCACTGCCTTTGTCAAAGCTTTTCAGCATTCTATGTCAGAACCCAACTCCCATCCTCTGTTCATTCTTTGTCTCTTTGTAGCCTCTTTGAGGATGAGAACTTTTTTGAAACAGCATCTCTGAAACCACTGAAGCCTCGAGTTCCCTCTGAGGAGGAGGATGAGGAGGAAGTGGTATGTATTTGTGTCTTTCCACCCCTGATCCAGGCATTAATCTGGAGCTTGTCTGTAAAATCCTCCCCATGGCAGTGGGGCACTGGCTGGTGCTGGGTGTGCTCAGAGCTTCCCAAACATTCCCTGTGGAACTCAGGAGTGTTTTGGGGTGGTGAGAGGAGCTCCCTTGGCTGAGGGAGTGATGACAGTCCTGCTGGCATGAAGTCAGTGAGACTTGCCAGGTTAATTGAAGGATTTTAGTGTCTGGCCCCTCTCTGATCCCTTTTAGCCTGTAAGCAGCTCCTGGAATCGTGGAATCATAGTATTGGTTGAAAAAGACCTTCAAGATCACAAAGTCCAACCATCAATGTAGCACCAGTGCCATGTTCGCCACTGATCATGTCCTCAAGTGAACACCCCCAGGGATGGCGACTCCACCACTGCCCTGGGTGCCTTTCTAATGCCTGCCTACCCTTTCCATGAAGCAATTTTCCCTAATATCCAACCTAAACCTAATCTAAATACTAAGATATTGTGGAAGAAATTACCACAGTTTCTTTCTTTATGAGGCTTCTAGTTCCAGTCTCCTGAAAGCTGTTGGAGATTTCAGAGCACTTTGGCTATGTCATGAAATCCCAGGAAGCTGTTGAGACTCAGCAGTTTCCCTGTGGTTTGACTTTCCAGAGCATGAAGGGTCGTCCTCCTCCAGCTCCACTCTTTGGGGATGATGACGATGATGATGATCTGGACTGGCTGGGATGAAGATTTGGCTGTGAGCCCTCTCCTCTGGGCATGGCCTCTTTCTGTGCACTGAGCACCTGGCAAGCTGCATCCATGGGACAGCTGGGAATGACCAGGGACTTCCCAGAGTCTGGTCCTGCAGACTGAGGGGGGCTGAGAGCAGGAGGCTTTTTGCACTCGTGGACACTCAGCCCTCTTGCTCTGACCTGCCAAACACAGAGAGCTTGGGCTGAGTGCAGGAACCAGCCAGTCCCATGGCATGTCCTCCCCCTTGTCCTCCTCCCCTGAGCCCTGGATTCATTAACCTCAGACTTTATGCAAACAGGAACTTTGTGAAGAGCTGTGGCAGAGAGAGGCTGGCAGGACCCTGCAGTGGCCACAACTTGGTAAAAAAACCAGACTAAATCTCATTTTCTGCCCCGGTGAAGGTCTCCTTGGAGTATTTCTTAGTCCCAGGGTCCCTGCACCTTCTCACCACTGTATGAGCCATATGCTGTTGGACATTCCACCAGGAGACTCCAGACAGGTGTTTCTTGTGAGCCACTGGCTCTACACAAGCAGCTGGGGGAACTCTAAGGGCTGAGGTGTTCCAGGTGGGCACTGAGTCAGAGCTGTGGCACAGGTGGTGCTGGACCTGCAGTGCCAAGGCCCTGTGAGATGCTGAACCAAGCACAGATGTAGCATCTGGTGATGGCTGTAAGGAGCCAAATCCCTGGCTGTGTGTCCTGGAGGACCCCAGGGCTCCCAGAGACTCACAGACACCTCCTCTTCCTGGGCAGAGATGAGGTGTGGCTTTGTGGGCTGTGCTTCCCTGGCTGGAGAGGCCCTGCAGGCAGCTCAGTCCTTCTGTGCCTTTTGCTCTGTTGCTGTTTCAGCTGTGATCATCGTAGCACGAGTTAAACCATCATGAGAGTAGGACACAAGCTGTAACGAGCCTCCCCAGGGAGAGGGTTTGGGATGTAGCCCTGCAGTCTGATGGGCCCAAGAGGGGAAGGCAGTGAGGACACAGCTGGGCAGCACCCTGGGGCTCTCACAGCACTCATTGGCACTAACAGACTTCAAACTTAGCAGCCCTTTTCCTTTCAGACAAATAACCTTCACTTAATAAAATGAAAAAGCTTAAACTAATTCTAGTGTAGTTTCTACACCTGCCTGTAATTCTGACTGGAATGAGATGTGTCCTCCCAGAGGTGATTCCTGGTAG
>NW_008685646.1:566-2111 GCF_000695815.1 Acanthisitta chloris | reverse complement strand
CGTGGCAGCCACTCCAGGAGTCAGCACTGAACAGTTACTGATGGTGTTTCAAACCTGGATTTTCTGGGGTCCTTGTGCTGCTCTAAGTATTGGTACCCTGATGTGGCCTCTGGCCCTTGTCTGTGCAGTGTCCTAGAAGATGTCATTGCTAATATTAACAAATTCCACTTGTTCTCCCTTACAGATAGACAACCTGAGGGATTTGCATTTCACTTCTTGGAAAATAAAGTGCAATTAAACCTGTATTTTTTGTTTGCGTGAGAGTTACTTCAGTCTGGCTTCATCTCTCCCTTGGAAACTGACTTAAATCAGCAATAATTTGATCTAGAAACTCTTCAGAGTGTGTTTTTGCTGCTGAACTCCTCTCCTGGGACAGGAGAGAAGGTCCCTTTGTGCTGTGACTGAGCTCCTCAGGCTCTCAGGGTGGTGTGAGATGCTGAGGTATGAACAGGGGTCACTGGCCTGGTTGTCCTCAGGCCTTAGGGGAGGGAGAGCCAAGGCATCTCAGAGGGGTTTGCAGCAGCCTGGTCCCTCCTGTGCTGCTCCATGGCTGCAGGAAGGTGCCTGCTCAGCTGCTGTCCCAGCTCCCAGCAGCTCCTCTGAGCCTCTCACCTCTAGGCAGGGATTGGGGTGCAGGAGTTGAGATTGAAACTTGTCCCTCCCACAGCAGCTAACACAACCCCTTCCCCACCTTGGCATCTGCCTCAGCCTGGAGCTCCCAGGTGTTTTCTGGCTCAGTCTCAGACTCTGAATTAACCATGTCTGTCCTCTGTGCCTGTGTGTGCACCTGCCTTGGGTGCAGGGAGCAATGGGAGGGATGGGTGTTCCAGGTTCTGAGGTCTGGGAGGTGCTTGGCTTACTGGCTTATACTGGGAGCCAGTGCAACCCCTCACCTGGGGCAGGTACAGCACACACCTGTCCCCATTGATTTTATGGGTAGACCTTATGTCCCAGATCTTGGGCTCCTCCCAGTCCCCCCAAACCCCTCACCTGTGTCCCCACACAGCTCTCACCTCTCCCATTGACCTCTGTGGGTAGACCTGATCTCCCTCCTGCCCCATTGACTTTAATGGGTAGACCTGGACTCCCAGGCTCAGCCCAGTAACTCCCAGTGAGCTCCCAGTGCTCTCACAGTATACCCTAGTCCCTCCCAGTCCCCCTAAATCCCCTTCAGACTCCAATGGCACTGGAAGGACAGTGGTACATAATGGGAGGGCACTGGGAGCTCCCCATGGCCAACCTTCACTCATAGTCCCTCCCATACTGGAGGCATTGGGAAAGACTGGAGGGGCCCTGGGAGGGATTGAGAGGCACTGGGAGAGTACTGGAATGGAATGAGAGGGCACTGGGATGTATTGTGGGGCTTGGGATGGGATCTGGGGGGTACTGGGACATGCTGGGGGTACTGACGGTGCACTGAGAGGGCACTGGGAGCGACTGGAAGGCACTGGGCTATATTGGGAGGGCACTGGGATGGCATTGAGCCTCACTGGGAGTGCAGTGGGAGGGACTGAGAGGGACTGGGAGGGCACTGGACGACACGGA
>NW_008685646.1:0-502 GCF_000695815.1 Acanthisitta chloris | reverse complement strand
GCACGGGAAGACACAGAGGTGTTATTGTAATGTACTGGGAGGGCACTGGAAGACACAGAGGTGTTATTGTAATGTACTGGGAGGGCACTGGGAGTTACTGGGAGGTCACTGGGATGTACTGCGCTGTACTGGGAGGCACTGGTTGGCAGAGCTGCGGTACCCACTGTTCCCTGCAGGTGGCGCCCGAGGCACTGGGATGTACTGGAAGGGGATTGAGTGGGACTGGGAGGGACTGGCCTGTACTGGGATGTCTCGGGCTGTACTGGTATGTCATCAGGTGTTACTTGCTGAGTAACATCAGATCTTGCTGAGTGTGTGCCCAAGGGGATATTGGGGCTTAACATCTGCTTCCCCTGGGCAAGGTGAGAACCCCCAGTCCTGCCCTGCCCACCAACGGGTGTTGGTTCAGAACAGTCCTGGTCTGGGATGCACAGACCCTACCCCTGGGTCAGGACAATCCCAGACACAGCTACAGGCTGGGGGAGAAGTCACTGAGAGCCCA
>NW_008685645.1:437-644 GCF_000695815.1 Acanthisitta chloris | reverse complement strand
AGTCCCTCCCAATCCCTCCCAGTTCCCCTTACTGGCCTCCCAGTTCTTCCCAGTCCCTCCCAGTCCCATTTAGTGGTCTCCCAGTCCCTCCCAGTGCCCCTTACTGGGGTCCCAGTCCCTCCCAGTCCCCCTTACTGGGGTCCAGTCCCTCCCAGTTCCCCTTACTGGTCTCCCAGTCCCTCCCAGTCCCTCCCAGTTTCCCTTACT
>NW_008685645.1:0-215 GCF_000695815.1 Acanthisitta chloris | reverse complement strand
GTCCCCCTTACTGCCCCCCCAGTCCCTCCCAGTGCCCCATACTGGTGTCCAGTCCCTCCCAATCCCTCCCAGTCGCTCCCAGTTCCCTTTACTGGTGTTCCAGGCCCTCCCAGTCCCTCCCAGTGCCTCTTACTGGTCCCAGTCCCTCACAGTCTCTCCCAGTCCCTCACAGTTCCCCTTACTGGTATCCAGTCCCTCTCAGTCCCTCCCAGTGC
>NW_008685644.1:0-10242 GCF_000695815.1 Acanthisitta chloris | reverse complement strand
GTTATATATGCCTATATATATGCATACACAGCATATATGCATCTCTGCATATATATGCTGTATATGCTTCACTGTGTTGCTTCTCTAGCAGATGCCAAGGTAGTTAATGTCCCCCATGAGAACCAGTGCCTGTGACTTGGCTGCTGCTTCAAGTTGCTTGTGAGAGGCCTCACTCATTTCCTCCTCCTGATCAGGTGGCCTGTAGCAAGCACTCACAAATGTGTCATCCTAATTAGTCTGCCCTTTTATCCTACCCCATAAGCTACCTATTAATTAGTCTTATAATCATCAGGAAAATGCTCTCCAGTCAGGTGATTTTATAAGTCAATCGTTTAAGTGAAAGTAGCAAAAACTTTAGATTGAAATCCTGTCAAGGCACAACCATGGTTTATGTGAAAATCTCACTAAAAAGTAGTCTACATAAGGTATTTGTCTTGCAAGTGAGTGGAAGTTTACTGCATTTGTGCCTTCTTTCATTTCTGTGGGATATTCCATAAAATGTTTATTAATCTTTTCACTTCAGAATGGTCAGCATTAAGGAATTTGGTCTTTGGTTTTGTAAGAGGAAACATTGGTGCTCATGCCTCTGATCTTTGCCATTTGTTCTCACAGTCAGAATAGCAATTTTATGACTGACCTTTTCCACATTTTGTTTAAATCACTTGGAACTTCCATATATATGGTCTCTGACATGGAGGAGGGCTGTGTAGTCCCTATCATTAGCTTTCAACTGAAAGAAACTAATGAACTAGAGCAATGAATTCTGAAATAGGCTCCCTAACAGCTATAATCTAATTTCAGCTCCTCATAGACTTTGCATTTTACTCACAAGGTCCTATTAGTATTTGCTAGTGAACATTCATGCATTCAAGTATAATTTGTTGTCTAAGACATATAATTCCTTTAAGCTCCTACTGAGATAATTTTCTATTCCAGTCGACCTCATTGTGTGCAACCTTTGGATGGGAAGCTTGCCTAAAGAATGACATTGTGCTTATGCCCATAGGAAAAAAATATTGCAAGTTGTTCTCTGAACTGAATAGTTATGTTACAGTCCTGGTTTTCACTACAAAATCTTGAGCTTTAATAATTAGAAGGCTTCTATTTTCTGTGTATCTATTCATTATATTTAAAGATTCAGTCATAGAGTCATCCTGCGCTTCAACAGTTGTTTTCAAATATCCTTAGCAAAAACAGGCAGGAAACATTCAAAAACAATTCATTCTATTAAAATACTGAATTTAGTTCAGATTAGGAAGATCTGGGGGCTTCACATTTTCAAATTTTTAACACCCAGAATACTTTAATAAATTTTGCATTTTATAGGTATGTGTAGTACACATGTGTATGAACCTCTTGGGTCATTCAGTCCAGTAATTTACTACTTCAGGCAATTATGTTATGCCTATAACTATATGAACTATAGTTATCTAAATGCAACCAGACATTTCTGTGTCTGTTTGGGATGCAATAACCAGGAAGTCATCTTGGAATGGTAAACTGCAGCTCAACTCTCCTCTACTCAGAGATCACTTGAAGTTGATTCATTGATGCCCTACAGAAAATGAGAAGCAGCTGACTCCTTTTTCACTGAATGAAAAGCTGCCTCACTTTGTCTTGATTATGCCAAGAGAGTGAGCCTACGTGTGAGTAGACACCATGAGTGATTGAGTGACTGACTTCTTGCATATGGGGGGTGAGAAAAGCCCAGTTACCTTTCATGGAAGTACAGCAAGTTAGCCTGTTTTCTCCTCTGGAGAGAAGCTTCTTATCACATGCTTTGATACCTTATTAACTTGGAGCAATTCAAAATAGCTTTTTCTGAACTTATTTAAAATCTGTTTACTAACCTGACCTTATGAATTTTAGATTTGGGTCCTTTTCAGTTGGAGTAAACACAATGATCTGACAACCACCTTAAAACAATGATTTGTGTTCCCTTATGAGGATGTCTTTTCAGAAACTCTCTGATGGCTAGACATTTGCATTTTCACTTATATTTATACATGATGAGTTATCCTTGTTTGTTCTTGGGCTAACACTTCAGTTTATGCCACATGTATTCCCCACTGCACTTACAGGTAGCAGTCTTGCCCCTTCACAGCTATACAAGATGAAACTAATTTATCTCACCCTCTGTGTTAGACTCATTTTTTTGATACAGCCAGTAGACTTTCTTCACATGTGCATTCCATATTCATCTGCCTTGAACATATGTGCAATGTGTACATTATTACCAGCAAAGTATAGACAGGATCTTTAAAAAAGGTATTTTTATGATCCTCACATGTGTTAGAATATCCTTACTAAAGCACTTCAAATACATTAATTCTTTTCAGTATCACAGTTGTTCATAAGTACCTTGTGACTACATAATATACTTAGGTAATTGTCTCCCTGTGTTTCTTCTGCTTATTGATCATAGAATCATAGAATTTAAGGGTTGGAATGGACCTCACAGATCACCTAGTCCCAACTCCCCCTGCCATGGGCAGGGACACCTCCTCACTAGATCAGGTTGCTCAAGGCCTCATCCAACCTGGTCTTCAACACCACCAGGGTTGGGGCAGCCACCACATCCCTGGGCAACCTGTTCCAATGTCTCACCACCCTTATACTAAAAAACCTTTTTCTAATATCTAACCTAAACTTCCCCTCCTTCAGTCTGAATCTATTACCCCTTGTTCTATCATTGCAGTTCCTAACAAAGAGTCCCTCTCCAAGCTCCCTTGTAGGCCCCTTCAGATATTGCAAAGTTGCTATGAGGTCTCCACACAATTAATCTAACAGATTAATGCAAAAAAATTTTGCTCAGTCCTATTAGATCAAGAACACCTAACTTTTCTAATTCAATATCTTATTCCTTGGCAATGTCCTTACGTCTTTGTCAAATGTCAGTGGTGCAAACCAGTTTTCACGCCACCATCATGAGCTGAGGAATGCATTACTGTATATCTTCCTACTTTACATTCTCTTTTAATTACAACCAGCTACCTTCTTGTCTTTAACATGTTTCATGTTCGTTCAGTAATTTTTCTGTCAACGACCATCAACTCTAATTTAACTGGTTTTCCACAACATTGCACAGATCTATTTATTTATTTTTAATCCTGCAAGATCAGGTGCTTTATCAAAGAAAGACAGAAGACTAATTTGGCACACCTAATCTGAAAATCTTAACTGCCCTTAACTTATTTTCCATTAAGCATTGGCTGAAATAAATTCTTCATTCAATACCTGTTTTGTTGTCTGTGACACTATGACATCAGACTAATGAAGTCATGATCTTCATGGACACATCTGGTGGTAGTAAGTTGGTTTATGCTTCCTTTGTTTTGTTTTCTTGCTTTTTTTCCCCAGTTTGTCAATGATAGGAAAGTAGAGTTTAGTCTTCATTGGCTTTGCAAGAATATCATATTAAACTTCTCAAAAATGTTTAGGATCATTCTTTAGCTGAGAAGTCTCCATTGTTGACATTTTGACAAAGATTTCATGTCATACAAGGCTGTATAGAGTACTAGAACTAAATAGATACTAACTAAACTCTGAACCTTTCAGTCAATATAACTTTTTCTTTCTCAGTCATGCAGGAACCTTTTCCCTTTTGTCTTGTGATTCAAAAGATAACTCCAAGACTTATAAGATCTGAATATATAACAAGAAAAGATCCCATAAATCTGACTACATGTGTGCTAAAGTTGTATTTATAGTGCACCAAAATTTGACTGTTTCTTTTTCATAACAACCGTAGTAATAAATATGATCAATACATAATGAGATGATATTAGGTATTAACTAAAAGATTCACCCATAAATACCTGATTTGACCAGGCAATACTGTGGCAACATTCCCTCCAAATACACTACAATTCCCTAGATTTTTTGAAGTTTGGAGATGCACTTGGATTAATAGATAATATATTAATAAATTCTGGTTTTTAAAGTGAGGAAAATACTTGCAAAGGTCTTGGATGACCTGACTTCTCAGCTAAGAGAAACCATATATTTTCAGGGGTCTAACTCCATTGAGTTATACTTGGTTTCCACAGTCACATGCAGAATTAAAATCAGACTCATGCAAGGCCACTCCACCAGTGCTGAATAGCCCATCTGGTTTTAAGAATAAAAGGAAATCACAAGAGATTAAACAATCACTCAGTGAAAAATAAAATGCAGAAGAGCCTGAGAAAAAAACTGAAGATGAGGATATGTGGTTTATAATTTTACTAATTGGACACATTAAACATGAGCATAGTGTCTATGATGAAAGCTATGGTAATATCCCTGAGACACAGAAGAGGAAATTTGGGAGTGTTTTGAAAGAACAGACTGAGTTTATGCTGTGCTACAGTTTGAAGAAATTAAGTCACTTTGCAAGTAACACAGAAAAACATCTAACGGGGTCACTGAAACAAAACCATCATTACTTTCTTCATATCAGCCACACTGAGTATAACAGTTATTGGTCCCAATCATCCTCTTCATTTAACTTGGTTTACATGCGGTTAGTGCAGCAAAGAATTTAGTTCTAAGCTACTCAGCACAATCTATTCAGCCACAAGTGGAGGTTGTTTATTGCCTGTACACAGCGACTTTAATTTTCTGACATAGAGAATACAAACAGGAAGGAAGATGTGCTAGGGAAGTTACTGTATGCTTCAGTTGATCCCAGAAAATGGAGCCATGTTTCAGTATCAGTCAAACATGCCCTATAAATTGCAGAGCACCTGTGATGTTTCTCAATCTACATTATCAGGATGATGCACGGTCCTTGCTCTGTCTGCCAACATGGCACATCCTTGGTTTAGTCTGTGCCTCTTGGCCATACCATGTTAAAGAAAATCCTTGGGGTAGATTCATATATCAAGCAAAAGGATATTTATGAACTTCTGTTAAGTCATGTCCTTTATAAGTAAATGTCCATAATCTTTTGTAGGTCAACTAGCGTATTTTATGCAGTTGTCAATAACATCCCAGAAAAAGGTTTTGTCAGTTAAAGGAAACTACTGTCAAAGTACTCAGTATAGATGAAGATATACTTCAATTTATTGAAAGTTATATATCAGAAAATATTTTTCAGAAGAAAAAAACATTCTTAAGGTAGATAGACAAGAAAGAAGATAATTTCCTTTCCATCAAATAATAAGAGAATAAAAATGCATGAAGGTATTTATGTCTGAAAAGACATTACAATATAGAAAACTTATTCATTTTTGAAAATCTATAGGCATGGAATATATGAAACAGGAAAGAATTATACTGTCTTGAACATTGAATTTAACTTTCCATTAGCTTGTGTTGATGATTAAATTATGCTGATGTGAGGGTTATTGTGCCCTTGAGCCAAAGTTTAACAGTCCACTTACAGTCTAGTAATAGAGATTTTAAGGAATGATGATTCTGTCAAACTGCTGGTGTTATAATAGATATATTTGGATGACTGTTCACATACAAATGTATTTAAATGAAAAGAGCATCATATTAATCATGATCTGCAACACATCATAGATTTTTTCTGGCACTTTATCTATTTAAATTACATCTAAATTATAAATACTGTGAATATCAGCAGTTAAAGTAATATTAGCCTAACAACAAAGGAGATAGATAGCAGAAACGTTTTGTTACTTCACTGTGACCTACAACTTCATTGCATTTTACGATACTATTGCAAGAACTTGATGAGCCATTTTAACTTTGTAGAGATTTCTGCATCATTCTAGAAATTCATTACACTGCAGAAACACAGAGCTTTGTTGAGAGGTGACATATCCATACCATGTCCCTCAAATTGTATAGCTACTGACCACAGGGTCTATATGGCCCTGAAGTAAGGTGTCCAATGTTCATAATAACCATTTTTAAAATGTTTTTTGAGGGGGGTTTGACATCATAGATTTGGAGCATTTCATTTACCTCACTTGGTTTGACACTTGCCCTGCTTGTATCCTACCCTACTAATGTTTCCTTAAGTGAATTTTTCTGAGGCAAAGTGGTAATGACTATATTTCAAAATTATATCCAGTAGCAGGTACATGCCTTGAAATAAAATCTCCTCTCTTCCCAGGGATATGTATTTTCTGCTTTTTTCCCCATTTCCAAAATTATATAAGGGGAAAAAGTGCCTATCAAATCACAAAGACTTTATGAACAAAAGATGCAGATAAGTAAAAACATTTAATTATCTAAACTTTTGGAAAATCTGTCAGACTAAATAAAAGCATTTCTCTATAAGAAGAATCACAAAGGTTTTTGGACTAAGCCAAGCTGTTCCTCTTATAAAACACAACATGATATGCAAAACTCATTGGGAAGAAAAGGTCCAATTGCATATTCTAGCTGTGCTTAATGGTAAAGAATACACATGAGAAAACAGTGTATGTGGGTCTCACTTACACAGTTCCCTATTCTGAGAATAAATAAATATATGGCAGAGCAGCTGTGGGTACCAAAGCTCTTTGATGAGTTGAAAGAGCTATAGAAGCACAAGAACAAAGTATCAGTCTGTCTCAACATTCTCCCTCTGACAATGGCTGAGAGTATTCTTGGGGTAGAAGCATGACATGTACAGAGTGGTCATTTCTAGAAAAGAGTAATTTAATACCTTTAACCAGAAGTTGTGGTTGAACTATAATGCTAAATGTTCTCTGATGGAGCTCAACTTTATGAATTTCTTTTTGAACCCGTTTATACTTTGACCTCCATGAGACTTGTGGCAATGAGATCCACAGTTTAATAATGGAGAAAGAGTGAAAACTGTTCCCAGTTTACCTTCTCTGCACAATATATGCTTTTATGAACTTCCATTGTCTTCCCTTCAGCTCTCTTTTTCAATCTGAAGACTCATAGACTGCTTTGTCTGTCTTTACACTTTTGCTTTTACAGCACCCTGTAGCAATGAGTTCTAGAGTTAAATACATGAGGAGGGAGAAAAATGTCCTGTACTCTTTACAATGGTAGAAACCACTATGTTATCTTACTTTAAATTATCTTTCTAATCTGAAAAATTCTGGTCCATTTTATAACCTTCCCTTTTTAATAGGAGGTTGCTTCAAAACTTTAATAACCTTTGCTACACTTCTCTGTGCCTTTCTTAGTTCTTTGTTTATTTTTGATAGAGTAAAACTTGCAGAAGTTTCTAAGCTAAAGGCATACCATGGATTCTTAGTGGCATAATGATTGCTCTATTTGGTTTTCATTCCTTTCAAATAATCCTAAACAATCTATTTGCTTTTCTGACCATTGTGAAGCATGTGATGAGCTTTTCAGAGAGCTATCTAAGAAGATTCTTTTTTTCCTGAGTGATTTTAAGTAATTTAAAGTCTACCATTATGCATATTTTCCCCATGTGCATTCCTTCTCACTTGCCTACACTGAATTTCATTTGTCCTTTTTTTCACCTAACTATTCAGTATTGTGAAACTGTCCTGTCTCTCTAGGCAAATAGTTGGAGTTTCTGCTATAAAAATATCATTTCAGAGACAGACAGCAAAGGTAAATCATGCAGACCTGTTGTTGTGTGAGAAAAGCTAGTGATTGTCTTTTCTGACTTGTATTCAAGAACCAGTGTTAAGGTACATACATTTACCTACTTCATATCTTTAGATGCAACTTTATAGCCAGACTGATATAAAATTTAGATTGAAGAAAAACATGTATTTTTTTATTTGAATTACAGTTTATAATGCAATATGCACAATGAGTTAACAAATCTGGGTTAAGGATGGAAGATTTACTTCTCAATAAAGCAAAAGTTGTTTATTAGCTAGCGAAGCAGACAAAGTGACATCTGATTTAACAAAGACACATTAACATTTCCAAGGATGTGTATTAATCCACTTCTTTGCTTTAAGAGACATGACAAGCTGTCTGTCTTGCAGAAGAGAAACATAAAAAAAGTTTTGAGGAAAGAGATTATATGTCTGGAACCCTGAAGGATTTCAAAGGAGAGATTGGCTATAAAAACTAACATGCATCACCATGGCAGGGTGTTCTGAAATAATGCAACATCAGGAGCATGATAAGCAAAAATCGAAAATCCCTGACAATCACCTTGTCTGCACAACTTATCACAAATCACCTAAATATGTGAGAAGGAACAAGATAGCTCTTTTTTCACCTTAACATTAAAGCTCTTTTTCACCTTAATATTAAAGCAAGAAGGATAAGCATAATTTTACTTCCTCCCTTTGTAAATTTCTGTAGCTGTTTTGCCTCTTTTACATGTCTTAAGCAAAATATTTTATTCTACATTTTGTTCAGCATGACATGTCTTAAGCAAAATATTTTATTCTATTTTATTCTAGTCTATTTATTTTATTCTATTCTGTTTTATTCATTTTGTTTAGCATGCAGTTAGATGTATGGTAAACACAACTGGTAAATTATTAACAATAAGGCAATCCTGACACAAAAGTGGAATAAAACTGTTAAACAAGCTTCCTAAAATGCTCATGACAGACCTCAGACTCCCAGGTTAATTTTCTGAGTATCCAAAGCATAAAAGGTTGTGCACATTTTCATCTGCTTAAAACAGAGGAGTGGCACCTGGAGTGGGGTGGGATGGGATGGGTTGGAATCAGATGGGATGTGGGGAGGGAGTGTGGTCAGAAAGGTGATTAGTGTTTCCTGTAACTGTTAGCAAACGGTTTGGTTTTCTGTACTGGGGACTTCCACTGGACCCTGTAAATGCCTTGCAAGTTTTCTTCAGCTGCTCTTTACAACTGGACATGAGAATTTTCACTTCTTTATTCTTCATCCTTGTGACTTTTCTTAGTACTTGAGGTACTGGACAGCAAAGAACTAAGCACAAAATTGTAAGTGTAATTTGTCTACCCCTGAGAAGTCTGTTCACTTGTATCCCCACCTTATGATTCTTTTTCATCACTTGTTTTCTAAAGCTTATAAGAGGCCCTTTCTTCTCTCTTATGCTTTTTGAGGTGTTTTTTAAACCCAAGTTAAGTATTTCACATGAATCAATTACCCACACATTCACTGACTCCTTCTGGTACACCTGTGTAATGCACCTTCCTTCCAAGTCACATGTTCCACAGTGTGGAAAATTTTCCCAATTTGTTCATTCATCCTGTTCTTTATTATACTTTTTATCAAGCTGCCTGTTATTGAAATATGGTCTGTAATCCTAAATTAATTCTCTGAACAACTTTCAGATTTTAAATCTAATTTTCCTTCCTTTGCTGGTTCCCCTTGAACCAGCTTTGCTATTGTAGTGGTTTAACCTTAGCCAGCAAACAAGCCCCACGCAGCCTCTCACTCACTCCCCCAGCAGCAGGATGGGGGAGAGAAACAGAGGGGTAAAAGCTAGAAAACTCATGGGTTGAGATAAAGACAGTTTTATAGGGAAACAAAAAGCCATGCACAAAAGCAAGGTAAAAAAAAGGAATTAATTCACTGCTTCCCACGGGCAGGAGGTGTTCAGCCATCTCCAGGAGAGCAGGGCCCCATCACACGTAACAGTTACTTGGGAAGACAATTGCCATCACTCCAAACATCCTCCCATGTCCTCCTTCTGCCTCCCCCTTTACATACTGAACATGAAGTCATATGGTATGGAATATCCCTTTGGTCAGTTTGGGTCACCTGTCCCAGCTCTGTCTCCTCCCAAGCTCCCATACACCCCCAACTTTCTTGACAATGTGGCAGTATGGAAAGCAGAAAAGGCCTTGGCTCTGTGTAATCACTGTTGAGCACTAATAAAAACATCTTCATATTATCAATCCTGCGTTCTGTACAAATCCAAAACTAGCCACTGTGAGGAAAGTTATCTTTACCACATGCCAAACCAGCACTATGCAAATGGTACAAGCAATATATGATACCCCAATTAGAAATTTACCACTTTAATTTTTGAGTGTCTCATGAACATTTGGGCTAATGTCATTAATTCCATCTTTCTCTGGTTTTGTTTTCAGGAACTCTGGAGCCTTAAATATCTATAATAACAATCACAATTCTGGTCAGAGTAGAAATCTAATAACATTTTCTTCTGACCACATCTTTCAGGCTAATTCCTGGACAGATGCATTCAGTGACCAGAATATTTATGCACTGAACCAATATGTCTTGTATTATACAAGTTTGTCTGAATAAACCATTTTTTTCAATTAAATTAAATTGCTATCTTAATATGAATTAAACACATCTCCATTTCAAGCTAAGTGGAGAATAAAAATAAAGATAAAATATTGTGAATAATGAGCAGAGATTAATCACATTCCATGC
>NW_008685643.1:0-1697 GCF_000695815.1 Acanthisitta chloris | reverse complement strand
CCAGCACTGAGCCTTAGTGACCCTCAAGCAGTTGTCCTCAGCTCACTGACCAAGTGTGTCCAGGTCTCTCCGTAGAGCTCAACCAGCCCTGAAGACAGAGCAGCAAACAGTGAATCTGATTGTTTTCAATTCCTGCATCTTGTAGCAGAGAGATTAAACAGAATTAAATGAGGGAGAAATTAGTGTCAAATTATTAATGACATAATGATTAATGTCACAGCTCCTTAAATGCCTAATAGAACAGCTTCCTTCAGAGAACTTGCTTCCTGTGGAGAGTGTCTTTGTGAAAGTAATCTAAATGTTTTTGTCTTTGATTTATTACAGAGCTTTGCATGGATACCACACACAGGGTCTGGCCAAAGGATTCTGAAGCTTCTGTATCAGCTGCTCTGAAACACTCATGGAGCTAAGGCTTACCCTGAGCCAGCCCAAATGGCCGTTCTGCAATAAATCTTTTCTCACTTGGGTTCCTCTCTCCTCTCACAGCTTATGGTGACACAGGAAACTGCCTGTTTACTCACCTTGTATTACGAAAGAAATTACCAAACATATCTCAGCATCATTTTTCTAGACATAATAACACTGAGTCCAGAAAAGGATGAATGTCTTTGGCCTAGACAGTTCCCACCAACATCCCCTAAGGGAACAGTCACAGAGGACACATGAAGTGAGGACAGAAATTTGGCAGAGAAACTTTTCTGTTTAAGCAGCAGTAAAAATGCAAAGCACGTGGGGAAGAGAAAGGTTCTGGACAAAAGCTAAACAGTTTACGTCTCCTTTGCTATTTTCCCAGTATATGTACTTATTTTTAACAACAACCTTTATAAACTTCAGACCTGAAGTTAAGCAAAGTGTCTGCAATTCAGCAACTCAGGCACAACCCACCGCTGGCATTTGGGTTGCCATTAAGCAACAAAATCCAGTTATACCAAATATCTGTTCATTAATAGCCTTGAGAGCTGTTCTCATCCAGCTAGAGCACAGTGTCCTCAGGGAGGCAGTTCATTTCTCTGACTTGCACATGCAGCTCTCAGCTGTCCATTTGGGTTTCACTGCAGACAGCCAACAAGAAAAAGGACAAGGTAACTCCCAGGACTGACAAAAATCAAGCTGAGGAGGTTTTTATAGCTCCTGCCTCCAAAGGAGTCACTGCTCCCCAAAGTATGTGATTAATGGAGACACAACCATCAAAGAGAAGGATGCAAAGGGAGTTAGCTAATCTGATCTCTGACATAAATGAAAGACACAGCACACATTAAGAATGTGGAACTGTTAGAGTGAATCCAGAGGAGGCCATGAAGATGCTCCAAGAGCTGGAGCACCTCTGCTCTGGAGGTTCAGAGAGTTGGGATTGTTCAGCCTGGAGAAGAGAAGGCTCTGGGGAGCCCCTTAAAGGGGCTCCAAGTGAGCTGGAGAGGGACTTTGGACAAGGGCCTGGAGTGACAGGACAAGACATGATGGTTTTAAACTAAAGGAGGGTCCATTTAGATTAACTATAAGAAAGCGAATTTTTACAGGGAGGGTGGCAAAACATTGGCACAGGTTGCCCAGAGAGGTAGTGGATGCCTCAACCCTGGGAAAAGTCAAGGTCAGGCTGAACAGGGCTCTGAGGACTCTGTGCTAGCTGAAGATGTCCCTGCTCACTTCAGGGGTTAGATGGCCTTAAATGGCCTTTAAAGGTCCCTTCCGACCCAAAC